>NC_079358.1:7427401-7459578 GCF_029582105.1 Oenanthe melanoleuca
GGACATTGGGGACTTTGGGGACATTGGGGACTTTGGGGACATTGGGGACTTTGGGGACATGGGGGGGACACAGGCGGGGACAGTGCCCGTGGTCCCCATGTCCCCCATCCTGGTGTCCCTGTGTCCCCTCCACATGTCCCTTCCTGTCCCCTGTCCCTGTGTCCTCACATCCCCATGTCCTCACTGTCCCCATGTCCCTGTGTCTGTCCCCTGTCCCCATGTGTCTGTCACTGTCCCCATGTCCCCCCTGTCCCTGTCCCCTGTCCCCCCCATCCCTGTCCCCTGTCACTGTCCCCATCCCACTGACCCTGTCCCTGTCCCACTGTCCGTGTCCATGTCCCCATGTCCCCCCTGGTGTCCCCATGTTCCCTGTCCCCATGCCCCTCAGTGTCCCCATGTCCCCCAGTGTCCCCATGTCCCCATCCCTGTCCCCTGTCCCAGCCCCATGTCTCCCTGGTGTCCCCATGTCCCCTGTCACTGTTCCCATCCCTGTCCCCATGTCCCCCAGTGTCCCCATGCCCCTCAGTGTCCCCATGTCCCCCCATGTCCCCCAGTGTCCCCATGCCCCCCAGTGTCCCCATGTCCCCTGTCCCCTGTCACTGTTCCCATCCCTGTCCCCATGTCCCCCAATGTCCCCGTGTCCCCTCCCTGTCCCCATGCCCCCCAGTGTCCCCATGTCCCCATGTCCCCTCCCCAGGTGGCTGGTGCTGGACACGGACACGCGGCAGTTCCTGGCCGGGGGCTCTGACAGCAGCGAGCAGCTCTCGGTGGTTCGCTTCTCACCGGGTCGGTCCTGCCTGTCCCACTGTCCCCACTGTCCCCAAACTGTCCCCACACTGTCTCCAAACTGTCCCCACACTGTCCCCAAACCCTCCCTGTCCCCAGACTGTCCCCAAACTGTCCCCACACTGTCCCCACACTGTCCCAAACTGTCCCCACACTGTCCCCACACTGTCCCAGACTGTCCCCAAACTGTCCCTGACTGACCCCACTGTCCCCAGACTGTCCCCAAACTGTCCCCACACTGTCCCCACACTGTCCCAGACTGTCCCCAAACTGTCCCTGACTGTCCCCACTGTCCCCAGACTGTCCCTTGTTGGAGAAGATGAAAGAATCCAGGAGACTCCCGCAGTCCCTGTCCCCAGTGTCCCCAAACTGTCCCCTACTGTCCCCAATGTCCCCAAACTGTCCCCAAACTGTCCCCAACTGTCCCCAAACTGTCCCCAAACTGTCCCCAAACCCTCCCTGTCCCCTCCCTGTCCCCATGGCACACGGGGTGTCCCCTACTCCCAGTCCCTGCCTTCTGTGGGACCCCCCCAAAATCCCTCTGTGCTCGTCCCCAATGTATGGGACCCCCCCAACTCCCCAAAATCCCCCTTATGTGGGACCCCCCAAAATCCCCCTTGTGTGGGTCCCCCCAACCCCCTCCAACGTGTGGGACCCCCAAAGCTCCCCCCAAACCTCCCTTATGTTGGACTTCTCATTGTGTGGGACCCCCCAAACCCCCCCAAAATCCTCTTGTGTGGATCCCCCCAACGTGTGGGAACCCCCCAAAATCCCCTTGTGTGGGTCCCCCCAACCTCTCCAATGTGTGGGACCCCCAAAACTCCACTTGTGTGGATCCCTCAATGTGTGGGAACCCCCAAAATCCTCTTGTATGGATCCCCCAATCCCTCCAATGTGTGGGACCCCCAAAATCCCCCTTCTGTGGATCCTGCAATGTGTGGAACCCCCCAAAATCCCCCTTGTGTGGATCCTGCAATGTGTGGGACCCCCAAACTCCCCTTGTGTGGATCCCCCCGATATGTGGGATCCCCAAACCCCCTTTATGGGAGTCCCCCCGATATGTGGGACCCCCCCTGACCCCCCCAACCCCGTGTCCCCCCCAAACTGCAGACGGTTCCTTCCTGGCCATCGGCTCCCACGACAATTTCATTTACATCTACAGCGTGGCCGAGGGCGGCCGCAAGTTCACCCGCTTCGGCCGCTGCACCGTGAGGGGGGGTCCTGGGGGGGATTGGGGGGGTCCTGGGGGGTCCTGGGGGGGATTTGGGGGGTCCTGGAGGGGATTGGGGGGGGTAGAGGGGGATTTGGGGGGGAATTGGGGGGGTCCTGGGGGGTCCTGGGGGTCATGTAGGGGATTTGGAGGGGATTTGGGGGGTCCTGGGGGGGATTGGAGGGGATTTGGGGGGTCTTGGGGGAGATTAGGGGGTCCTGGTTGGGTCCTGGGGGGGATTGGGGGGGATTTGGAGGGTCCTGGGGGGGATTGGAGGGGATTTGGGGGGGTCCTGGGGGTCATGTAGGGGATTTGGAGGGGATGTGGGGGGTCCTGGGGGGGATTGGAGGGGATTTGGGGGGTCCTGCGGGAGATTAGGGGGTCCTGGTTAGGTCCTGGGGGGGATTGGGGGGGATTTGGGGGGTCCTGGGGGGGATTGGGGGGTTTTGGGGGGGTCCTGGGGGGGATTGGGGGGTCATGGGGGAGTCAAGGGGTGGTCCTGGGGGGATTGGGGGGGATCTGGGGGGTCCTGGGGGGGATTGGGGGGGTCCTGGAGGGGATTTGGGGGGTTCTGGGAGGATTGAGGGGTCCTGGGGGTCCTGGGGGGGTCCTGGGGGGATTAGGGGGGTCCTGGGGGGGCCCTGGGTGTCCTGGGGGGGGTCCCCAAAATCCCCCAGCCCCCCAATGACCCCCCTCACCCCCCCCAGGGTCACTCCAGTTTCATCACCCACCTGGACTGGTCCAAGGACGGCCGGTTCATCATGTCCAACTCGGGGGATTATGAGATCCTCTACTGTGAGTCTGGGGGCTTGGGGGGCTCCTCCTGACCCTGCCAGGACCTTCCTGACCCTGCCAGGACCTTTCTGAACCTTCCAAGACCCTCCTGATCCTGCCAAGACCTTCCTGACCCTGCCAGGACCTTCCAGAACCTTTCTGAGCTTTCCAGAACCTTCCTGACCCTGCCAGGACCCCCAGAGCTGGGGGGAACCCCCTGACCCTGCCAGGACCATCCTGACCCTGCCAGGACCCTCCTGACCCTGCCAGAACCTTTCTGACCCTGCCAAGACCTTCCAGAACCTTCCTGACCCTGCCAGGACCTTCCTGACCTGCCAGAACCTTCCAGAACCTTTCTGAGCTTTCCAGAACCTTCCTGACCCTTTTAGGGATCCCAACCCCAAATTTTGGGGAGGGGTTTCACTGCCCCTTCCCTGAATTTTGGGGGGTGAGGGGGGGTCTCACTTTCCCATCCCATTCCCAGATTTTGGGGGGTTTCACTTTCACTTCCCCCTCCTGGATTTTGGGTGGCTTTCACTGCCCCCCACCCCAAATTTTGGGGGGAATCTCTCACAACCCCCAACCCCAAATTTTGGGGGAATCTCCCACATCCCCCACCCCAAATTTGGGGAGAATCTCTCACAACCCGCAACCCAATTTTGGAGAAATCTCTCACAGCCCCAACCCCAAATTTTGGGAGAAATCTCTCACATCCCCCAACCCAAATTTTGGGGAGAATCTCTCACATCCCCCAACCCAAATTTTGGGGAGAATCTCTCACAACCCCCAACCCAAATTTTGGGGAGAATCTCTCATATCCCCAACCCCAATTTGTGGGGAATCTCTCACAGCCCCCAACACCAATTTTGGGGGAAATCTCTCACATCCCCAACCCAAATTTTGGGGGAAATCTCTCACAAGCCCCAACCCCAAATTTTTGCTTGAATCTCTCATATCCCCAACCCAAATTTGTGGGGAATCTCTCACATCCCCAACCCCAAATTTTGGGGAGAATCTCTCACAACCCCCAACACCAATTCTGGGGAGAATCTCTCACAACCCCCAACCCAATTTTGGGGGAATCTCTCACAGCCCCAACCCCAATTTGTGGGGAATCTCTCACATCCCCCACTCCAAATTTTTGCTTGAATCTCTCACATCCCCCAACCCAAATTTTTGGTTGAATCTCTCACATCCCCCAAACCCAAATTTTGAGGGGTATCTCTCACATCCCCAACCCCAATTTTTGGGGGAAATCTCTCACAGCCCCAACCCCAAATTTTTAGGGGAATCTCTCACAGCCCCCAACCCAAATTTGGGGTGAACCTCTCACAACCCCCACCTCAAATTTTGGGGGGAATCTGTCACAACCCCCAACACCAATTTTGGGGAGAATCTCTCACAACCCCCAACCCAATTTTGGGGGAATCTCTCACAGCCCCAACCCCAAATTTTGGGGGCAATCTCTCACTGCCCTCAGCTCCAAATTTTGGGGGAATCTCTCACAAGCCCCAACCCCAAATTTTTGCTTGAATCTCTCATATCCCCAACCCAAATTTGTGAGGAATCTCTCACATCCCCAACCCCAAATTTTGGGGAGAATCTCTCACATCCCCCACCCCAAATTTTGGGGAGAATCTCTCACAACCCGCAACCCAATTTTGGAGAAATCTCTCACAGCCCCAACCCCAAATTTTGGGAGAAATCTCTCACATCCCCCAACCCAAATTTTGGGGAGAATCTCTCACAACCCCCAACCCAAATTTTGGGGAGAATCTCTCATATCCCCAACCCCAAATTTTTGTGGGGAATCTCTCACATCCCCCAACACCAATTTTGGGGAGAATCTCTCACATCCCCCAACACCAATTTTGGGGGAATCTCCCACATCCCCAACCCCAAATTTGGGGAGAATCTCTCACAACCCGCAACCCAATTTTGGAGAAATCTCTCACAGCCCCAACCCCAAATTTTGGGAGAAATCGCTCACATCCCCCAACCCCAAATTTTGGGAGAAATCTCTCACATCCCCCAACCCAAATTTTGGGGAGAATCTCTCATATCCCCAACCCCAATTTGTGGGGAATCTCTCACAGCCCCCAACCCCAATTTGTGGGGAATCTCTCACATCCCCCACTCCAAATTTTTGCTTGAATCTCTCACATCCCCCAACCCAAATTTTTGGTTGAATCTCTCACATCCCCAACCCCAAATTTTTGGTTGAATCTCTCACATCCCCAACCCCAAATTTTTGAGGGAATCTCTCACATCCCCAACCCCAAATTTTTGAGGGAAATCTCTCACATCCCCCACCCCAAATTTTGGGGTCTCCCCTTCCCAGGGGACGTCGCCGGCGGCTGCAAGTTGCTGCGGAACCGTTTCGAGAGCCGGGACCGGGAATGGGCGTCCTACACCTGCGTGCTCGGCTTCCACGTCTTTGGTGGGGCTGGGGGCTCCTGGGGAGGGCTGGGCTGGGAGGTTTTGGGGGTCCCAGACCCTGATGTGGGAGGTCCCAGATCCCAATTTGGTGGTCAGGAGGGTCCTGGTTGGGCAAAGTTCAGCCCCGAGGTGGGCAGGGGGCTCGGTGGGGGGGTCTGGGGGAGCTCCAGGAGTCGTGGGGGTGTCCTGGGAGGGCTCTGGGGGTCGTGGGGGGGCTGGCAAGGGGGTTATGGGGGTCCCAGACCCTGATTTGGGGGTCAGGAGGGTCCTGGTTGGGCAAAGTTCGGCAGTTCCAGGGCTCCTTTGCCTGGCCCAAGGTGGGCAGGGGGCTCAGGGGGTGTCTTGGAGGGGCTCTAGGTGTCCTGGGGGGTATCTGGGGGTCGTGGGGAGGCTGGAAAGGGGGCCTCTGGGGGTCCCAGACTCTGATTTGGGGGTTCCCAGACGCTGATTTGGGGGTCAGGAGGGTCCTGGTTGAGCAAAGTTCAGCAGTTCCAGGACCCCAAGGTGGGCAGGGGGCTCTGGGGGGGCTCTGGGGGTCGTGGGGGGGCTGGCAAGGGGGGGTTATGGGGGTCCCAGACCCCAATTTGGGGGGATTAGGGAGGAACCAGACCCCCTGACCCCCCCCATCCAGGGGTGTGGCCGGACGGCTCTGACGGCACCGACATCAACTCGCTGTGCCGCTCGCACCACGAGCGCGTGGTGGCCGTGGCTGATGATTTCTGCAAGGTGCACCTGTTCCAGTACCCCTGTGCCCGGCCCAAGGTGGGCAGGGGGCTCTGGGGGGATCTGGGGGTCGTGGGAGGGCTGGCAAGGGGGTTATGGGGGTCCCAGACCCCGATTTGGGGGGTCCCAGACCCTGATTTGGGGGTCAGGAAGGTCCTGGTTGGTCAAAGTTCGGCAGTTCCAGTACCCCTGAGCCCGGCCCAAGGTGGGTAGGGGGCTCTGGGGGGATCTGGGGGTCGTGGGGGGGCTGGCAAGGGTGTTATGGGGGTCCCAGACCCCAATTTGGGGGTCAGGAGGGTCCTGGTTCAGCAGTTCCAGTACCCCTGTGCCCAGCCCAAGGTGGGCAGGGGGCTGGGGGGGGCCCTGGGGGGGCTCTGGGGGTCGTGGGGGGGCTGGCAAGGGGGGTTATGGGGGTCCCAGACCCCGATTTGGGGAGTCCCAGGTGCTGATTTGGGGGACAGGAGGGTCCTGGTTGGGCAAAGTTCAGCAGTTCCAGGACACCTGTGCCCGGCCCAAGGTGGGCAGGGGGCTGGGGGGGGCCCTGGGGGGGCTCTGGGGGTCATGGGGGGGCTGGCAAGGGGGGTTATGGGGGTCCCAGACCCCGATTTGGGGGGTCCCAGACCTTTATTTGGGGGTCAGGAAGGTCCTGGTTGGGCAAAGTTCGGCAGTTCCAGGGCCCCAAGGTGGGCAGGGGACTCTGGGGGGCTCTGGGGGTCGTGGGGGGGCTGGCAAGGGAGGTTATGGGGGTCCCAGACCCCAATTTTGGGGGGTCCCAAACTCCAATTTGCAGGGATTGGGGGGGGGTTCAGACCCCAATTTTCAGGAGTCCCAGACCCCAATTTGGGGGGATCAGGGGGGTCCTGTCCCCAGTTTTGGGGGTCCCAGTTTGAGGTGGGTGTGGCCGTGCGTGGGACACCACGTGACCCCACACGTGACCTCTCCCTCACAGGCGCCCAGTCACGTGTACGGCGGGCACGGCAGCCACGTGACCAACGTGCGCTTCACGCACGACGACGGGCACCTGGTGTCGCTGGGCGGGAAGGACACCAGCGTCTTCCAATGGCGGGTGCTGCCCGGCGACAGCGGCTGAGCCCCGCGCTTCCTCTTCCTCGCTGCTTCCTCCTCCCCTTTCCCCTTCCTGGGACCAAAGAGCGGCTCGGGGGTTGGTTTGAACCCTCCCTCCCGCCGCGTTTTCGCGCTGCACTGTGACTGAGGCGTCAATAAAGCCTTGGGGTCAGGGTTGGGCCCCGCCGCTTCTTCCGCGCCGGAATCGCCGCCGCTTCCCGGAAGCGCCGCGGGTTTTTCCTCCTCCCCGCCCTCAGGGCCTTTCCGGTTCTGGCGGAACTCGCCGAGCGCTTTACGGAAAGAGCCGAGGTTGAGCCGAGGAGTGCCGGAAAGAGCCGAGGCTAAGCCGAGGCTTTCCCGAAGCCGGGCCGAAAAGTGCCGAAGTCGTTCCGGAAGCGCCCGAGGCGGTGCCGATCCCGCCCCGGAGGTGCCCGAACGAATCCGGCGGTGCCCGAACCTCTCCGGAGGTGCCCAAACCCTTTCCGGAGGTGCCCGAGAGGCCTTGCCGGAGGTTGCCGAACGTCTCCGGGGGTGCCCGAAGCCTCTCCGGAGGTGCCCGAAGGGCTCCGAACCGGCCGTGCCGGCGCGGAGGCGGCGGGAGCGGCGATGAAGCGCGGCCGGGGCCGGGCCCGGGGGTAGCGCGGCCGAGCGAGCGGCCATGGCGGCCAACATGTACCGCGTCGGCGGTGAGCGGGCTGGGGGGCGCGGGGAGCCGCGACGGGGCCGGGCCGGGCGGCCGAGGGGACCCTGAGGGGGCCGGGGGCGCCCTGAGGGGATTTGGGGGGTCCCGGAAAGCGCGGGGGGAGGGGGACGTCTGTGAGGGGATTTGGAGGTTCCCTGAGGCGCGGGAAGGCCGTGAGGGGATTTGGGGGGGTCCGTGAGGGGTTAAGGGGCGGCTGTGAGGGGTCCCGGAAAGGGAGAGGCGTGAGGGGAGTGGGGGGTCCCACAACGGAAAGAGGGGATCTGTGAGGGGATTTGGGGGTCCTGGAAAGGGGGAGAAGGTCTTGGAAGGAAATTTGGGGGTCTCGGAAACAGTGGGGGTGTCCTGTGAGGGAATGGGGGGTCCCGTAAAGGGGGAGTCCCGTGCGGGAATTTGGCGGGGGGGTGGTCTTGTGAGGGGATTTAGGGGGATCTTGTGAGGGTGTTTGGGGGTCCCGAAAAGGAAAGAGTTCCATGAGGGGATTAAGGGGGTCCGTGAGGGGATTTGGGGGTCTGTGAGGAAAAAGAGGTCCCAGAAATGGGGAGGAGATTTAGGGGTCCATGGGAGGGGTGGAACCCAATTCCTGAGACACCCCCCCTCAAAATCTAAAGGAAAATGGGGGGCCTTGGATGTGAGGGAGAACCCCAGGAAGGGGAACCCCAATTTTTTTTTGGGGGGTGGGGGTCCTGCCCCACCATTTGCGAGAATTGGGGGGTTGAGGAGGAAATGGGATAAGGAGCCCCCCAGTTCCTATGGAGAGAACATCTGGCTTTGAAAACCCCTCCAAGTTTTTTTTTTAATAAGGACTGAAGGGAGATCCTGGGTCGTTCAATAAAAGGGATTTTTGGGGGGGTTTCCCCTCACGACCCCCCCCAAATTTTCACCCCCTTTTTCCCCAGACTACGTCTACTTTGAGAACTCCTCCAGCAACCCCTACCTGGTGCGGCGCATTGAGGAGCTCAACAAGGTGAGACCCCCTCTCCTGGAGGGGTCCCCGTTTTTGGGGGGGGGGGGTCCCCAAGGCTGAGGGAGCCCCCCCTGACCCCCTGTGCCCCCCCCCAGACTGCCAATGGCAACGTGGAGGCAAAGGTGGTTTGTTTGTTCCGGAGGAGAGACATCTCCAGCAGCCTCAACAGCCTGGCTGACAGCAATGCCCGTGAGTGGGGGGTTTGGGGGGGGTTTTGGGGTTTTTTTGGGGGATTCTGGGGATTTGGGGTGCAGCCTCGACAGCCTGGCCGACAGCAATGCTTGTGAGTAGGGGTTTGGGGGGGATTTTGGGGGGGTTTTTGGGGATTTGGGGTGCAGCCTCAACAGCCTGGCCGACAGCAATGCTTGTGAGTTTGGGGGAATTTCTGGGGCTTTTGGGGGGTTTTTGGGGGCTTCTGGGGATTTGGGGTGCAGCTTAAAAACCAGGCTGACAGCAATGCTTGTGAGTGGGGGCTTGGGGGGATTTTTGTGGGGGTTTTTGGGGATTTGGGGTGCAGCCTCAACAGCCTGGTTGACAGCAATGTTGTGAGTGGAAGTTTAGGGGGGATTATGGGGGGGTTTTGGTGATTTGGGGTGCAGTCTCAACAGCCTGGCTGACAGCAATGCTTGTGAGTGGGGGCTTGGGGAGATTTTTGGGGGGGGTTTAGGGGGGTTTTTGGGATTTGGGGTACAGTCTCAACAGCCTGGCTGGCAGCAATGCCCGTGAGTGGGGGTTTGGGGTGATTTTGGGGGGGTTTTTGGGAATTTGAGGGGCAGGTTTAAAAGCCAGGCTGACAGCAACACCCATGAGTGGGATTTTGGGGGGGGTTTTGTGGGGTTTTGGGGTGAAGATCCCTCTTTGGTATTGCTCCTGCTTTGGGAGCTCAGGAATTTTGGGGGGGTTCTGTGACTCACTCATCCCAATGAGGTGCCCCCAAATTTTGGGGAAAGCTGGTTTGACATCAATGAGGTAATTTTGGGGGAAGCTTGTTTGACGTTTCTGGGGTAATTTTGGGGTGCTGTGGGGGGTTCCATGACCCCTCCCAAAGGGATGCCCCAAATTTGAGGGGGGGGTTGGAGCTGCTCTGTCCCTCTCCACCACCCTCCAGCTGATTTTTTGGGGGGGGGTCTTCACCCATTTTGGGGCTTGAGGATGAGTAAAGAACCCAAACCCCCCCCACTCAAACTGGGGGGCGTCCCGCCCTCCCCCAGCCCCTCCCCCTCCCTCCCTCCCCTCCCCCTTCCCGGGAGCCGCTGCCAAAACCCCGGAGGGGATTTTTTGGGGAGAACAATGGCCCTCCCAGCCGGATTTTGGCGTGACCCCCCCGCGGCCCCCCAGGCGAGTTCGAGGAGGAGTCCAAGCAGCCGCCGATGACGGAGCAGCAGCGGCACCAGCTCAAGCACCGGGAGCTGTTCCTGTCCCGCCAGTTCGAGTCCCTCCCGGCCACCCACATCCGGTAGGGGGGGCAAAAATCCCCCTGGGAGGGGTGGGAGAAAGGTTTGGGGGGGCTTCCCCTGCGTGGGGAAGGTTTTGGGGTCACCCCCTCCTCGGTTTTTCCCCGCAGGGGGAAGTGCAGCGTGACGCTGCTGAACGAGACCGACATCCTGGGGCAGTACCTGGAGAAGGAGGTGGGTGCCCTGAAATGGGGCTGGGGGAGATTTGGGGGGTCTGGGGAGGGATTTTGGGGTGTCTAGGGGAGATTTTTGGGGTCTGGGAGAGAATTTTGGGGTGTCTAGGGGAGATTTTTGGGGTCTGGGATAGGATTTTGGGGTGTCTAGGGGAGGTTTTTGTGGTCTGGGATAGGATTTTGGGGTGTCCAGGGGAGGTTTTTGGGGTCTGGGAGAGGATTTTGGGGGATCTAGGGGAGATTTTTGGGGTCTGGGAGGGATTTTGGGGGTCTAGGGTGGATTTTGGATGTCTGGGATGAGGATTTTGGAGGTCTAGGGGAGGATTTTGGAGGTCTAGGGGGTGTTTTGGATGTCTGGGAGGAGATTTTGGGGGTCTGAGGGGGAATTTTGGGATCTAAGGGGGATTTTGAGGGGTCTAGAGGGGACTTTTGGGGTTTGGGGACATCTGGAGGGGGATTTTGAGGGTCTGAGGGGGAATTTTGAGGGTGTGAGAGGAGACTTTGAGGGTCTAGGGGGAGATTTTGGGGGTCTGGGGGGGGTTTTGCAGGTTTGAGGAGGGATTTGAGGGATTTGGAGGGGATTTGGGGGGTCTGGGGGGAGGATTTTGAGGGTCTGTGGGAGGATTTTTTTGTTCTAGGTGGGATTTTAAGGGTTTTGGGGGGAATTTTGAGAGTCTGGGCAGGATTTTGAGGGTCTGAATGGGGGATTTTGGAGTCTGGAGGAGATTTTGGAGGTCTGGGCAGGATTTCGAGAGTCTGGGTGGGATTTTTGGGGTCTGGGCAGGATTTTGAGAGTCTGGGTGGGGTTTTTGGGGTCTCCCCACCCCTCTGAGCCCCCCCTCTCCCCCCAGGATTGCTTCTTCTACTCGCTGGTGTTCGACCCGGTGCAGAAGACGCTGCTGGCGGATCAGGGCGAGATCAGGGTGGGCTGCAAGTACCAGGCTGAGATCCCCGAGCGCCTGGCTGAAGGTTTGGGGGGCTCTGGGTTCTGGGAGGGGGGGGGCTGCAGGATGTGGGGGTTCACCCTGAGAGCCCCCCCAAACTGCCCTCAGGTGAGTCAGACAACAGGAACCAGCAGAAGATGGAGATGAAGGTGTGGGACCCCGACAACCCCCTCACCGACCGGCAGATCGACCAGTTCCTGGTGGTGGCTCGGTGAGGGGGGGGCTGGGGGAGCTGGGGGGGGGCAGGGGGGTTTTGGGGGACCCCTCTGAACCCCCCATGTGCCCCCCAGGGCTGTGGGGACCTTTGCCAGGGCTCTGGACTGCAGCAGCTCCATCCGCCAGCCCAGCCTGCACATGAGCGCGGCCGCCGCCTCCAGAGACATCACCCTGGTGAGGGGGGGCTGAGCACCCCAAAACTGCCCTGGGATCCTGCATGTCCCACTGGGGCACCCCAAAACTGCCCTGGGATCCTGCATGTCCCACTGGGGCACCCCAAAACTGGGGCACCCCAAAACTGCCCTGGGATGCTGCATGTCCCACTGGGGCACCCCAAAACTGCCCTGGGATCCTGCATGTCCCACTGGGGCACCCCAAAACTGGGGCACCCCAAAACTGCCCTGGGATCCTGCATGTCCTACTGGGCACCCCAAAACTGGGGCACCCCAAAACTGCCCTGGGATCCTGCATGTCCCACTGGGGCACCCCAAAACCTCCTTGGGATCCTGCATGTCCCACTGGGGCAGCCCAAAACTGCCTTGGAGCACTCAGGGGCACCCCAAAACTCCCCCAAGCCCCCCAAACCTCCTTCAAAGCTCCCCAAAACTGCTTTAAATTTCCCTTTAGACCTCTCCCGGTGTTCCCAGTATCCGTCATTTTCCCCATTTCTACACCATGGCCACACTGGTGCTGCAGAAGGGAACCCTGAAACCTCTCAAAACCTGCCCCAAACTCCCCTTAGACCCTTCCCAGTGCTCCCAGTACACCCAGTTCCCCCGTGTCCCCAGTTCCACGCCATGGACACGCTGCAGAGGAACGGCTATGACCTGGCCCGGGCCATGGCCACGCTGGGGGAGCCCTGAAACCCCCAAACCTGCCCCAAACCCCCCCAAACCTACCCCAAACCGTCCATTAGACCTGTCCCAGTGCTCCCAGTACACCCAGTTCCCCCTGTCCCCAGTTCCACGCCATGGACACGCTGCAGAGGAACGGGTACGACCTGGCCCGGGCCATGGCCACGCTGGTGCCGCAGGGGGGGCCGGTGCTGTGCCGGGACGAGATGGAGGAGTGGTCGGCCTCCGAGGCCATGCTGTTCGAGGAGGCCCTGGAGAAATACGGGAAGGACTTCAACGACATCCGGCAGGACTTCGTGAGTGGGGGGCCTGGGGGGGGTTTGGGGGGCAGCTGTGCTCGTGGGGGGGGGTTTGGGAGGGATTTGGGGGGGTTTAGGGGGCAGCTGTGCTCATGGGTGGGGGTTTAGGAAGGATTTTGGGGGGCAGCAGTGCTCATGAGTGGGGGTGTGTGTAGGTTTGGGGGGCAGCAGTGCTCGTGGGTGGGGGTTTGGGGGCGATTTTGGGGGGTTTGGGGGCCAGCAGTGTTCATGAGTGGGGGTTTGGGGGGCTGCAGTGTTTGTGAGTGGGGGTTTGGGGGGCAGCAGTGCTCATGAGTGAGAGTTTGGGAGGGATTTTGGGGAGCAGCAGTGCTCATGAGTGGGGGTTTGTGTAGGTTTGGGGGGCAGCAGTGTTTAGGGGGGGGATTTTGGGGTTTTTTTTTGGGGGGATTTTGGGGATTTGAGGGGTTTTTGGGGGATTTTAGAGAGAAATGGGGGGCAGATTCCTCCTTGGTGCTGCCTTGGGATCTCAGGAATTTTGGGAGGGTTTGTGACTCACTCATCCCAATGAGGTGCCCCCCGATTTTGGGGTGAGCTGGTTTGACATCACTGGGGTAATTTTGGGGTGTCCCTTTTTTGGGGAACCCCCCTGAGCTTGGGGTTTGGTGCCTGCAGCTGCCCTGGAAGTCTCTGGCCAGCATTGTCCAGTTCTACTACATGTGGAAAACCACTGACCGCTACATCCAGCAGGTATGGGGGAGAAATGGGGTTTGGGGGGGCTGAAATTGGGGTTTGGGGGTTGATTTTGGGGTGTGGGGGGGTGAAACTGGGGTTTGGGGGGGCTGGTGTTGAGGTTTGGGGGCTGAAATGGGTTTTGGGGGGTGAAATTGGGGTTTGAGGGGTGAAATTGCGGTTTGGGGGCTGAAATGGGGTTTGGGGGGTGAAATTGGGGTTTGAGGGGTGAAATTGGGGTGTGGGGGGTGAAATGGGGGTTTGGAGGGGCTGGATTTGGAGTTTGGGGGGGCTGAAATGGGGTTTGGGGGCTGAAATTGGGATTTGGGGGGTGATTTTGGGGTTTGGGGAGTGAAATTGGGTTTGGGGGGCTGAAATGGGGGTTTGGGGCTGAATTTGGGGTTTGGGGGGAGAAATTGGGGTTTGGGGGGTGATTTTGGGGTGTGGGGGGCTGAAATTGGGGTTTGGGGGGGCTGGTGTTGGGGTTTGGGGGGAGAAATGGGGGTTTGGGGGGGCTGAAATTGGGGTTTGAGGGGTGAAATAGGGGTTTGGGGGTTGGTTTTGGAGTGTGGGGGGGTGAAACTGGGGTTTGGGGGGGCTGGTGTTGGGTTTTGGGGGGTGAAATTGCGGTTTGGGGGGTGAAATGGGGTTTGGAGGGGCTGGATTTGGGGTTTGGGGGTGATTTTGGGGTTTGGGGGGGCTGAAGTGGTGTTTGGGGGGGCTGAAATGGGGGTTTGGGGGGGCTAAAATGGGGTTTGGCGGGAGAAATGGGGGTTTGGGGGGAGAAATTGGGGTTTGAGGGGTGAAATTTGGGTTGGGGGGGCTGAAATTGGGGTGTGGGGGGTGAAATGGGGGTTTGGGGGGAGAAATTGGGGTTTGAGGGGTAAAATTGGGGTGTGGGGGGTGAAATGGGGGTTTGAGGGAGCTGAATTTGGGGTTTGGGGGGACTGAAATAGGGTTTGGGGGCTGAAATTGGGATTTGGGGGTGAAATTGGGGTTGGGGGGCTGATTTGGGGGCTCTGGGGTTTGGAGGGGGTGATTTGGGGGGGGTCTCTGGGGTTTGGGGGGCTGATCTGGGGGTCTCTGTGGTTTGGGGGGGCTGATTTTGGGGGTCTCTGTCGTTTGGGGGTCTGATCTGGGGGTCTCTGGGGTTTGGGGGGGCTGATTTGGGGGGTTTTTGGGATTTGGGGGGGCTGATCTGGAGGTCTCTGGGGTTTGGGGGTGATTTGGGGTTTTTGGGATTTGGGGGGGCTGATTTTGGGCGTCTCTGGGGTCTGGGAGGGCTGATTTGAGGGGTCTCTGGGGTTTGGGGGGCTGATCTGGGGGTCTCTGGGGTTTGGGGGTGATTTGGGGTTTTTGGGGACCCCCTGTCACCCCCTCCCTGCTCGCAGAAGAGGCTGAAGGCAGCGGAGGCCGACAGCAAACTGAAGCAAGTCTACATCCCCACCTAGTGAGTGGGGGGCTCTGGGGACCCCCTGCCCGGCCTGGGGGGGCACAGGACACCCCCCCTGGAGCCCCCCAAAATCCCCTGACCCCCCAAAAACTCCTGTTCCTGCAGCACCAAACCCAACCCCAACCAGATCATCTCGGTGGGCTCCAAACCCGGCGTCAACGGGGCCGGATTCCAGAAAGGGCTGAGCTGTGAAAGCTGCCACAGTCAGTGGGGTCTGGGGGTCCTGGGGGACTTTGGGGGGGTCCTGGGGGGCTTTGGGGGGGTCTTTTTGGGGTCCTGGGGGGTTTTGGGGTGTCCTTGGGGAGTTTTGGGGTTTGGGGATCAGGGATTTGGTGATTCCAAAAAGGGCTGAGCTGAGAGAGCTGCCACAGTCAGTGGGGTCTGGGGGTCCTGGGGGGCTTTGTGGGGGTCTTTTTGGGGTCCTGAGGCGTTTTGGGGTGTCCTTGGGGAGTTTTGGGGTTTGGGGATCAGGGATTTGATGATTCCAGAAAGGGCTGAGCTGAGAGAGCTACCACAGTCAGTGGGGTCTGGGGGGTTTTGGGGGGGTCCTGAGGAGGTTTTGGGGGGCCTGGGGTCATAGGGGGTCTCTGGGGTTTGGGAAACAGGAATTTGGGGGTTCCAGAAGGGCCTCCCTGGCTTTTAATAGGGATCTGGTGTGGGATTTGGGGGTGTCCTGGGGGAGCTTGGGTTTGGTTTGGGGGGGTCCTGGGGGGATTTAGGGAATCCTGGGGATTGGGGAGCAGGAATTTGGGGGTTCCAGCTCTCCCTGGTCCTGGGGTGAGATCTGTGGGGGGGGCCGGAGGGACCCTGAGCTTTGCTTTGGGGGTGTCCCCCTGTCCCCCCTCAGCCTCCCAGTGCCCCCAGTAAGTCCCAGTTGCCCCCCCCAGCGTCCCAGTCCCCCCAGTGGTACGCCTGGGGCCCCCCCAACATGCAGTGCCGCCTCTGCGCCTCCTGCTGGATCTACTGGAAGAAATACGGGGGGCTCAAGACCCCCACCCAGCTGGAGGGGGTGACCCGCAGCGCCTCGGTGAGAGCTGGGACCCCCCAAACCTCCTGGGGACCCCCCAAAACCTCCTGGGAACCCCAAATCCCAGTGAGGGACCCCCAAACCTGGAACCTCCAGAACCTCCTGGGACCCCAAATCCCACTGAGGGACCCCCCAAACCTCCTGGAACCTCCAGAACCTCCTGGGACCCCAAATCCCACTGAGGGACCCCCCAAACCTCCTGGAACCTCCAGAACCTCCTGGGACCCCAAATCCCACTGAGGGACCCCCAAAACCTCCTGGAACCTCAAATCCCACTGAGGAACCCCCCAAAACTTCCTGGGACCCCAGATCCCACTGAGGGACCCCCAAAACTTCCTGTGACCCCAAATCCCACTGAGGGACCCCCAGATCCCAATGAGGGATCCCCCAAAACCTCCTGGGACCCTCAAATTTCACTGAAGGACCCCCAAAACCTCCTGGGACCCTCAAATTCCACTGGGGGAACCGAAATTCTACTGAGGGACCCCAAATCCCACTGAGGGACCCCCCGAAAACCTCCTGGGACCTCCAGAACCTCCTGGGACCCCCAAAAACCTCCTGGGACCGCCCAGAACCTCCTGGGACCCCAGATCCCACTGAGGGATTCCTGATTTCTCTCAGGACACCCTAAGCCTCCTTTGGATTCCTCAAATCCCCCTTAGAGCTCCCCAAATCCCCTTTAGAGTCCCCTAAACTTCCTTCAGAGCCCCCCAAACGTTTCTAAGAGCCCCTGAATTTCTTCTGGGACCCCCCCCTAACCCCCCAAATTCCACAGGAGCCCCGCTCCCGGGGTTACCTATTCCCATACAGTGTTTTGGGGTGGTTTCAGGGAGGATTTTGGGGTGATGTGACCCCCCCAATCCCACAGGTGCCCCACTCCAGGGGCCACCTGTCCCTGTACAGAACCATGGGCTGTTCAGGGGTGATTTTTGGGGTGATGTGACCCCCTCAATCCCACAGGAGCTGCACTCCCAGGGTCGCCTGTCCCTGTACAGAACCATGGGTGTTCTGGTGTGTTTTTTGGGGTGACAGGATCCTCTGTGACCCCCCTCAATCCCACAGGAGCCGCTCTCTGGGGCCACCTGTCCCTGTACAGAACCTTGGGGTGGTTTTTGGGGTGACAGGATCCTCTCTGACTCCCCCACTCCCGCAGGAGCCGCACTCCTGGGGCCACCTGTCCCCATACAGTGTTCTGGGGTGGATTTTGGGGTGATTTTGGGGTGATGTGACCCCCTCACTCCCACAGGAACCCCACTCCAGGGGTCACCTGTCCCTGTACAGAACCATGGGCTGTTCTGGGGTGGTTTTTGGGGTGGTTTTTGGGGTGATTTTTGGGTGATGTGACCCCCCCAATCCCACAGGAGCCGCACTCCCGGGGCCACCTGTCCCTGTACAGAACCATGGGCTGTTCTGGGGTGGTTTTTCAGGGTGACAAGATCCTCTCTGACACCCCCACTCCCAGGGCCACCTGTCCCCATACAATGTTCTGGGGTGGTTTTTGGGATGACAGGATCCTCTGTGACCCCCTCAATCCCACAGGAGCCGCACTCCCGGGGCCGCCTGTCCCCATACAAAGTTCTGGGGTGTTTTTTGGGTGATGTGACCCCCTCACTCCCGCAGGAACCCCACTCCCGGGGCCACCTGTCCCTGTACAGAACCATGGGCTGTTCTGGGGTGGTTTTTGGGGTGACAAGATCTCTGTGACCCCCTCAATCCCGCAGGAGCCGCACTCTGGAGCCAATTGTCCCTGTACAAAACCATGAGCTGTTCTGGGGTGGTTTTTGGGGTGATTTTGGGGTGATGTGACCCCCCTCAGTCCCGCAGGAGCCGCAGTCCCGGGGCCACCTGTCCCCATACAATGTTCTGGGGTGTTTTTTGGGTGATGTGACCCCCTCAATCCCACAGGAACCCCACTCCAGGGGTCACCTGTCCCTGTACAGAACCATGGGTGTTCTGGGGTGGTTTTTGGGGTGATTTTTGGGTGATGTGACCCCCTCACTCCCGCAGGAGCCCCACTCCCGGGGCCACCTGTCGCGGCCCGAGGCGCAGTCGCTGTCCCCGTACACCACGAGCGCCAGCCGTGCCAAGCTGCTGGCCAAGAACCGCCAGACGTTCCTGCTGCAGACCACGCGGCTGACGCGGCTGTCGCGCCGCCTGTGCCGCGACGTGCTGCAGCCGCGGCGCGCCGCCCGCCGGCCCTACGCGCCCATCAACGCCAACGCCATCAAGGCCGAGTGTGAGGGGGGTTTGGGGGGCAGGAATGGGGGTTTGGGGTCAGTAATGGGGGTATTGGGGATCCCTACGCGCCCATCAACGCCAACGCCATCAAGGCCGAGTGTGAGGGGGGTTTGGGGGGCAATAACAGGAGATTGGGGTCAGTAATGGGGGTATTGGGGTGTTTGGGATCCCTACGTGCCTATCAACGCCAACGCCATCAAGGCCGAGTGTGAGGGGGAATGGGGGGCAATGACAGTGGTTTGGGGGGCAATAACGGGGGTTTAGGGGGGTTTGGGGTCAGTAATGGGGGTTTGGGGATCCCTACGCGCCCATCAACGCCAACGCCATCAAGGCCGAGTGTGAGGGGGAATGGGGGGCAGAAATGGGGGTCTGGGGGGCAATAACGGGGGTTTGGGGGGGTTTGGGGTCAGTAATGGGGGTACTGGGGTGTTTGGGATCCCTACGCGCCCATCAACGCCAACGCCATCAAGGCCGAGTGTGAGGGGGGTTTGGGGGGCAATGACAGTGGTTTGGGGGGCAATAATGGGGGCTTGGAGGGCAAAAATGGGGGTTTGGGGGGCAGTAACGGGGTTTGGGGGACAGTAACGGGGTTTGGGGGGCAATAATGGGGGTTTGGGGGGTATTGGGCTGTTTGGGATCCCTATGATTCCATCAACGCCATCAAGGCCAAGTATGAGGGGGGTTTAGGGGGCAATTTTGGGGGTTTGGGGTCAGTAATGGGGGTATTGGGGTTTTTGGATCCCTACATGCCCATCAACGCCAACGCCATCAAGGCCGAGTGTGAGGGGGAATGGGGAGCAGGAACAGGGGTTTAGGGGGCAATAACAGGGGTTTGGGGTCAGTAATGGGGGTATTGGGGTGTTTGGGATCAGTAATGGGGGTATTGGGGTGTTTGGGATCCCTGCATCCCCATCAACGCCAACGCCATCAAGGCCGAGTGTGAGGGGGAATGGGGGACAAAAACGGCGGTTTGGGGGGCAAAAGTTGGGGTTTGGGGGGCATTTGGGGGGATATTGGGGTGTTTGGGATCCCTATGATTCCATCAACGCCGTCAAGGCCAAGTGTGAGATGGGACTGGGGGACACAAATTGGGATTTGGAGTCAGTAATGGGGGAGAAAATGGGGTTTGGGATCCCCTTTAACCCCAGTGCCATCAGGGCTGAGTGTGAGTGGGGAAACGGGGCAATAATGGGAGTTTGTGGGGGGTTTGGGGTCACTAGTGGGGGTTTGGGAGGAGAAAATGGGGGTTTGAGAGGGAGAAATGGGATTTTGGGGTGTTTGGGACCCTCATGGACCCCAATGCCGGCAAAGCTGGGTGTGAGTGGGGAAAAACGGGGACAAAAAACGGGAATTTGGATCCTCAGCACCCCCAGCACCATCAATGCCGAGTGTGAGGAGCAATGGGGGGGGTCTGGCCCCCCCTCAGGGGGTCCTGGGGGGTGTCTGGACCCTCCCCCCAGCACTGGGGGGGTCCCCCTGACCCTGTGCCCCCTCCCCAGGCTCCATCCGGCTGCCCAAGGCTGCCAAGGCCCCCCTGAAGATCCACCCGCTGACCCGGCTGCCGCTCGCCGCCATCGTCAAGGAGCTGGGTGAGGGGCTGGGGGGCATTTTGGGGGGTCCCTGGGGCTGGGGGAGACTCTCCAGGGGATTTGGGGGGGGGATTTTTGGGGTCCCTTGGGGGTTTGGAGGTGATTTTGGGGATTCCCTGGGGGGTTTGGGGAGGAGTTTTGGAGTCCCTGGGGCTGGGAGGGGGAGCTCTCCAGGGCATTGGGGGGTCCCTGGGGTATTTGGGGGGTCCCTAGGGGGAGCTTGGGGAGGCTCTCCAGGGGATTTGGGGGTCCCTGGGGGGCTTGGGGAAGCTTTCCAGGGCACTGGGGGGTCCCTGGGGGGCTTGGGGAAGCTCTACAGGGGGTTTGGGGGATCCCTGGGGGGCTTGGGGAAGCTCTCCAGGATATTTGGGGGGTCCCTGGGGTGTTTGAGGGGTCCCTGGGGGGCTTGGGGAAGCTCTCCAGGGGATTTGGGGGTCCCTGGGGTGGATTTTTGGGGTCCCTGGGGCTGGGGGTTTAGGGGGGAATTGGGGGGGTCTCTGGGGGATTTTGGGGTCCCTGGGGCTGGGGGGGGGAGGCTCTGCACAGGATTTAGGGTGTCCCCAGTGGTGGTGGGTGCACGAAGTGAGGGTGACCCCAAAGTGTGTGTGGGGGAGGATTTTGGAAATTGGGGGGACACCCCCTGACCCCCCTGCTCCCCCCCCCAGCTGCCCAAGCCCCCCTGAAGCCGAAGACCCCCCGAGGCACCAAGACCCCGATCAACCGGAACCAGCTGAGCCAGAGCCGGGGGCTGGCGGGGCTGGGGGGCAAGAGGGGCTACGAGGGGGGGGGGAGATGGGCACCGGCCCCCCCGCATGAGGGTACGAAGGGGAGGGGGGGATTGATGGGTGATTGACAGGGGGGAATGGAGTGATTGACAGGGGGAATGGGGGTGATTGACAGGGGGGAATGGGGGTGATTGACAGGGGACAATGGGAGTGATTGACAGAGGGGAATGGAGTGATTGACAGGGGGGAATGGGGGTGATTGACAGGGGAGAATGGAGTGATTGACAGGGGAGAATGGAGTGATTGACAGGGGGAAATTGGGGTGATTGACAGGGGAGAATGGAGTGATTGACAGGGGGGAATTGGGGTGATTGACAGGGAGGAATTGGGGTGATTGACAGGGGGGAATGGAGTGATTGACAGAGGGAAATTGAGGTGATTGACAGGGGGGAATGGGGTGATTTGACAGGGGGGAATGGAGTGATTGACAGGGGGGAATTGGGGTGATTGACAGGGGGAAATTGGGGTGATTGACGGGGGTGATTGACAGGGGGGAATGGAGGTGATTGACAGGGGGGAATGGAGGTGATTGACAGGGGGGAATTGGGGTGATTGACAGGGAGGAATTGGGGTGATTGACAGGGGGGAATTGAGGTGATTGACAGGGGGGAATTGGGGTGATTGACAGAGGGGAATGGAGTGATTGACAGGGGAGAATTGGGGTGATTGACAGGGGGGGGAATGGAGGTGATTGACAGGGAGGAATTGGGGTGATTGACAGGGGGAATGGGGGTGATTGACAGGGGGGAATGGGGGTGATTGACAGGGGGGAATGGGGGTGATTGACAGAGGTGATAGGGTGATTGACAGGGAGGAATTGGGGTGATTGACAGGGAGAATTGGGCTGATTGACAGGTGGGGAAGTGGGATGATTGACAGAGGTGATAGGGTGATTGACAGGGAGGAATGAGGTAATTAACAGGGGGTGGGGCTGGGGGTGACTGACAGGTAAGGTGTGAGATGATTGACAGATTGGGATATATGGGGTGTGGCTTGGGATGATTGACAGCGGGCGGGGCATCGGAACTGAAACCTGATTGGTTCAGGGGATGTTTGTGGGCGGGGACTGGGGCTGATTGACGGGCGTTTGGGGTTAGGGCGGGGCTATGAATGACTGACAGCTCATGGCGCGCTGTGATTGGCTGAGTCGCGGGGGCGGGGCCGTTTAGAAGGCTGTGATTGGCTGACGCTCCCGCGCAGGTCGGAACGGCGGCGCTGCCCTTCTCGGCCAACGGGCGCCCCCTGGCGGCCGCGCTGCGCCCCGCGCCCCCCCCCGGCACCAAACGGCAGAAACTGAACCCGGCGGACGCCCCCAACCCCGTGGTGTTCGTGGCCACCAAGGACACGCGGTACGGGGGGCTTGGGGGGGCCCGAGGTGGTTTAGTGGGGTCCTAAAGGGGTTTGGGGGGGTTCTGTGGAGGTTTAGAGGGGGTCCCGAGGGGGTTTGGGGGTGTCCCGAGGTGGTTTGAGTGGGTTATGAGGAGGTCTATGGGGGGTTCTGAGGGGATTTGAGGGGGTTTAGGGAGGTCCCGAAGGAGATTGGAGGGTCCTGAGGGGCATTTGGGGGGCTCCTGAAGGAGACTGGGGGGTCCTGAGGGGGATTTGGGGAGTCCTGGATGGGTCTGGGAGGGTTTGAGGTGTCCTGGGGTTGTTCCTGGCCACCAGGAACACCCAATTTGGGGAGATTTTGGGGGGGTCCCGAGGGGATTTGGAGGGTCCTGGGGCCCTAAACTCCATGGTGTTCATGACCTCCAAGAACACCCGATTTGGGGAGATTTTGGGAGGTCCCAAGCGGGGTTTGGGAGCTCCTGGGTGATTTTGGGAGTCCCAGACTCCCATGACATTCGTGGCCTACCGAGACCACCCAGTACAGGAAATTTGAGATTTTTACCTTGGGGGGCTCTCAGTAAATTTTTGGGGGCTCCCCGAAGTGACCCCCCCGTGCTCCCCCCGTTTCCCAGGGCGCTGCGGAAGGCGCTGACACACCTGGAGCTGCGCCGCGCCGCCCGCCGCCCCAACCTCCCGCTGAAGGTGAAGGCGGGGCTGCCCCTGCGCCCGGGGGCGGCCCTGGCGCCCCCCGCCCCCCCCCACCCCGCCAGCACCTCCGAGCCCATCGTGCTCGAGGACTGACCCCTCCCATCCCCCCCCGACCCGCCCCCTTTTGTATTTTTTTTATTTCCATAGAAAAATCTCGCGGGGGGGGTTGGGGGGGGGGGGGGTCCGGTGCCCCTCCCCCGCTGTCCTTACTGGCCCCTCCCCTCCCCCCAAACCCCCCCCCGCGGGCCCCTTTTGTACGTGGAGCGACGCCCCCGGTTTTGTATCTCGGGCTGTCCCGGTTCTGTAGCGACAGGAAATAAACGCGATGAGTTTTTTCTTCAGCGGGAGCAAAAAAACGGCGGGAAACGGGAGGGGGGAAACGGGAATACCGGGGGGAACACCGGGCGGAACGTTTGTGTTGGGGCGCGTTTCCACGGGGGGAAAACCGTGAGGGATGGACCGCGCGTGGGGGAGCGGGAAGGACGGACCACTTCCGGCGGAAGTGGCTGAGGGACGGGCGCGGGAATCGGGGCCGCCATGGAACCGGGACCGGGCGCTGATCCCGAACCGGGCCCGGGGCCGGGAACCGACCCGGCAGCTGATCCCGACGTGGAGCCGCTGCACCGGGGCGGCTTCCGCTGCCGCCTGTGCCAGATCACCACGGCCAACCGTGAGTGAGGGGCCGGGGCCGCGGGAACCCGGTTAACGGGGCTGGGAGGGCTCTGAGATCCCGGTTAACGGGGCTGGGAGGGCTCCGAGATCCCGGTTAACGGGGCTGGGGGGGCTCCGAGATCCCGGTTAACGGGGCTGGGGGATGACTCCGAGATCCCGGTTAACGGGGCTGGGGGGGGCTCCGAGATCCCGGTTAATAGGGCCGGGGTGGCTTTGAGATCCCGGTTAACGGGGCTGGGGGATGGCTCCGAGATCCCGGTTAACGGGGCTGGGGGGGCTCTGAGATCCCGGTTAACAGGGCTGGGGGGGCTCCGAGATCCCGGTTAACGGGACCGGGGGGGCTCTGAGATCCCGGTTAACGGGAGTGGGGGTTCACGGTGACCCCAGAGGGATCTTCCGTTCCCCAATACCCAAATTACCGGGACTGGGGAAGCCCTGAGACCCCAATTCCCGGTCCCGGGGGTCTCTCCCGATCCCGTTCCCGGTAATTCCCGTTCCCTGCTAATCCCCACTCCCGTTCCCGGTAATTCTCGGTCCCAGGGGTCTCTCCCGCTAATTCCCGTTCCCATTCCCGGTAATTCCCGTTCCCCCGGTAATTTCCGGTCCCGTTACCCCAGTTCCCAGTTCCGGGGGAGTCTCTCCCGTTCTGGGGGGTCTCTTCCTGGTCCCGTTCCCGGTAATTCCTGTTCCCCGGTAACCCCCGTTCCCCGCTAATCCCCGGTCCCGTTCCCGTTAATCCTCGTTCCCGTTAATATCCGCTCCCCTTCCCGGTAATTCCCGGTCCCGGGGGTCTCTCCTGTTCCCGTCCCTCGTAATTCCCGTTCCCGATAATTCCCTTTCCCGATAATTCCCGTTCCCGGTAATTCCCGTTCCCAGGGGTCTCTCCCGTTCCTGTACCCGATAATTCCCGTTCCCGTTCCCGGTAATTCCCATCCCCCGGTAATTCCCGTTCCTGTTCCCCCCGGTAATTCCCGTTCCCGTTAATCCCCCGGTAATTCCCGCTCCCGTTCCCGGTAATTCCCATTTCCGGGGATCTCTCCCGCTCCCGTTAACCCCGTTCCCGTTAATCCCCGCTCCCGTTAACCCCGTTCCCGGTAACGCCGCTCCCGTTAACCCCGCTTCCGTTAACCCCGCTCCCGTTCCCGGTAATTCCCGTTCCTGTCCCCCCCGGTAATTCCCGTTCCCGGAATTCCCATTTCCGGAGGTCTCTCCCGCTCCCGTTAATCCCCGCTCCCGTTAATCCCCGCTCCCGGTAACCCCTCCCGTTCCCGTTAACCCCTCTCCCGGTAACCCCGTTCCCGTTAATCCCCATTCCCGTTAACCTCGCTCCCGTTAACCCCGTTCCCGTTAACCCCGCTCCCGTTCCCGGTAATCCCCGTTTCCGGGGGTCTCTCCCGTTCCCGTTAACCCCTCTCCCGGTAACGCCGCTCCCGGTAACGCCGCCCAGGCCCCAGCCTGCAGTCGCACCTGGCCGGGAGGCGGCACCGGCGGCTCCGGTGTCTCCGCGCCGAGCGCCGCGCGCAGGAGCAGCGCAGCCTCTTCGTCAGCGGCTTCGCGCGCGGCACCGACCCCGCGCGGCTGCGGCAGCACTTCCGCGCCTTCGGCGATGTCGCGACAGTCGTGATGGACAAGGAGAAGGTGCGGGGGAGAAAGCGGCGGGGGGAGCGGGGAGGGGCGACACCGGGACTCCGGGATTCAGGGGGAGGGGGGGACACGGGGAGGGGACGCTCCGGGCGCCTTTGGGGATGTCGCGATAGTCGCGATAGTCGGGGAGAAAGCGGCGGGGGGGTGCCGAGGGCCCGGCGGGGGTGGTCCTAAGAGGTGATTTGGTGGCCCTGGGGAGTCTCTCGACACGTCCCCTGAACCCTCTCGTGATGAGGGGATATCGCCGCTATCGCGATAGTCCTGGGGTGGGTCCCAGGGCGGTGATCTGGTAGCCCTGAGGGAGGATTTGGTAGCCCTGAGGGAGGATTTGGTAGCCCTGAGGGAGGATTTGGTGGCCCCGGGTGCCCCCACAGCCCCTCCCCGGAGCCCTCCCGTGGTGAGGTGATACCACCACTATCGCGATAGTCCCGGGGTGGTGATCTGGTAGCCCTGACGGAGAGAATTTGCTGGCCTCGGGTGCCCCCGCAACCCCTCCCGTGGTGGGTGGGTGGGTGGGTGGGGGAGGATATCGCCACTATCGCGACAGTGGCGGGGGCGGTCCCGGCGCTGACCCCGCCCCTCGGCAGGGCGCGTTCGCCATCGTGGAGCTGCGGGACCCCGCGGGGCGGCAGCGAGCGCTGGACGAGCCCCGGCACGTGCTGGGCGGGCGGCGGCTGCGGGTGCGGCCCCGGGAGCACCGGGAGTTCCCCCGGGCCCCTCCCCGGGACCCCCCCCCGGGACCCCCGGGACCCCCCGGGCTGCTGCAGGCGCTGGGCCAGGCTGAGGACGTGAGTGGGGGGGCTTGGGGAATTTGGGGAGGGGGTTTGGGGGGTCCTGGGGTGCTCGGGGGGGGCTTGGGGGGGGGTCTCAAAACTCTCCCGAGGGTTTTGGGGGGATTTAGGGGGTCCCAAAGTTCTCCTGAGTATTTGGGGGAGAGCTCGGGGGGTCCCAAAACTCTCGAGGGTTTTGGAGGGATCCCAGTAAAGCCAAGGAGAACTCCCAGTTTGCCCAGTAAGGTCAGGGAGGAGCTCCCAGTACTCCCAGTTTACTCAGTAAGGCTGTGGAGGGGGTCCTAGTGCTCCCAGTTTGCCCAGTAAAGCCAGGAGCTGCTCCCAGTGCAGTCAGAGAGGGGCTCCCAGTTCTCCCAGTCAGGCCGGGGGGCTGCTCCCAGTGCTCCCAGTCAGGCTGTGGTGTGGTTCCCAGTGCTCCCAGTTTGCCCAGTGCGGTGTCCCCGCAGGTGGGGGCGGAGCTGCAGCTGCTGGTGCGGGCTGGGAGGGGATCCCAATGCTCCCAGTTTGCCCAGTCAGGCTGTGGTGTGGCTCCCAGTGCTCCCAGTTTGCCCAGTCAGGCCGGAGGGCAGTTCCCAGTGCTCCCAGTGCTCCCAGTTTGCCCAGTGCAGTGTTCCCACAGGTGGGGGGCGCAGCTGCAGCTGCTGGTGCGGGCTGGGTGGGGCTCCCAGTTCTCCCAGTCAGGCTGTGGTGTGGCTCCCAGTGCTCCCAGTTTGCCCAGTACACTCTCCCGCAGGTGGGGGCGCAGCTGCAGCTGCTGGTGCGGGCTGGGCGGGCAGTTCCCAGTGCTCCCAGTTTGCCCAGTCAGGCCGGAGGGCAGTTCCCAGTGCTCCCAGTTTGCCCAGTTTGCCCAGTACACTCTCTGCTCAGGTGGGGACGCAGCTGCAGCTGCTGGTGCGGGCTGGGAGGGTCTCCCATTGCTCCCAGTCAGGCTGTGGGTGGTTCCCAGTGCTCCCAGTGCTCCCAGTTTGCCCAGTACACTCTCCTGGGGGCGCAGCTGCAGCTGCTGGTGCGGGCTGGGAGGGGATCCCAGTGCTCCCAGTGCTCCCAGTTAAGGCGGAGGGCAGTTCCCAGTGTGCCCAGTACACTCTCCGCAGGTGGGGGCGCAGCTGCAGCTGCTGGTGCGGGCGCTGGAGCTGAGCGCGGCCGAGCGGCGCCTGCGGGAGCTGCTGCTCGCCCTGATCCGGGAGGTGTTCACCGAGTTCTTCCCAGGTGAGCACACCTGGCACGGCTGGAACGGGGACAGGGGTGTGTGACACATCTCAGGTGTGCCCCAGGTGTGTGTGACACGCTCCAGGTGTGTCCCAGATGTGTCCCAGGTGTGCCCCAGGTGTGTGTGACACATTCCAGGTGTGCTCCAGGCGTGTGTGATGTGTCCCAGGTGTGTGTGATGTGCCCCAGATGTGTTCCAGGTGTGTGTGACACGTTCCAGATGTGCCCCAGGTGTGTGTGATGTGTCCCAGATGTGTGTGACACATTCCAGGTGTGCTCCAGGTGTGTGTGTGATCCCAGGTGTGTGTGACATGTTCCAGGTGTGTGACACATTCCAGGTGTGCATGATGTGCCCCAGATGTGTTCCAGGTGTGTCTCAGGTGTGTGTGATGTGTCCCAGATGTGTTCCAGGTGTGTCCCAGGTGTGTGTGATACATTTCAGGTGTGCCCCAGGTATGTGTGACACGTTCCAGGTGTGCCCCAGATGTGTGAAATGTGTCCCAGATGTGCCCCGTGTGTGTGCAATACGTTCCAGGTGTGTCCCAGATGTGCCCCAGGTGTGTGTGACATATTCCAGGTGTGACCCAGGTGTGTGTAGTGTGTCCCAGCTGTGCCTCAGGTGTGTGTGACACGTTCCAGGTGTGTACCAGATGTGTATGATGCACCCCAGCTGTGTCCCAGGTGTGTGTGACACATTCCAGGTGTGTGTGATGTGTCCCAGGTGTGTGTGATGTGCCCCAGGTGTGTGTGACACATTCCAGGTGTGTGTGATGTGTCCCAGGTGTGTGTGATGTGCCCCAGGTGTGTGTGACACATTCCAGGTGTGTGTGATGTGTCCCAGGTGTGTGTGATGTGCCCCAGGTGTGTGTGATGTGTCCCAGGTGTGTGTGACACATTCCAGGTGTGTGTGATGTGCCCCAGGTGTGTGTGACACATTCCAGGTGTGTGTGATGTGCCCCAGGTGTGTGTGATGTGCCCCAGGTGTGTGTGACACATTCCAGGTGTGTGTGATGTGTCCCAGGTGTGTGTGACACATTCCAGGTGTGTGTGACACATTCCAGGTGTGTGTGATGTACCCCAGCTGTGTCCCAGGTGTGTCCCAGCTGTGTCCCCCCTGTCCCCCCCAGGCTGCTCCGTTGTCCCCTACGGCTCCTCCGTCAACGGCTTCGACGTCCACGGCTGCGACCTCGACCTGCACCTGGAGCTGGGGGGCGGCCACGGGGACCCCCAAATCCAGGAGACCCCAAATGGGGACCCCCAAATCCAGGGAACCCCAAATGGGGACCCCCAAATCCAGGAGACCCCAAATGGGGACTCCCAAATCCAGGAGACCCCAAACGGGAACCCCCAGAGCCAGGGGACCCCAAATGGGGACCCCCAAATCCAAGAGACTCCAAATGGGAACCCCCAAATCCAAGAGACCCCAAATGGGGACTCCCAGAGCCAGGAGACCCCAAATAGAAACCCCCAGAGCCAGGGGACCCCAATTGGGGACCCCCAAATCCAGGGGACTTTAAATGGGGACCCCCAAATCCAGGGAACCCCGAATGGGGATGGCGCCCCCCCTCCCAATGGGTCCTTTTGGGGGGACAAGGAGCCCCCCCTGCAAGGATCCTTTTTGGGGTCTGCAGGGTCCCTTTTGAGGGACAGGGAAACCCCCCTCGAGGGGCATTTTTTGGGGGACAGGGAGGACCCCCTTTCCAGGGGGTCCATTGTGGGGTCTGGAGAGTCCCACGAGGGGTCACTTTTGGGGTCCAAAGGACCCATTTTGGGGTCTGAGGGGTCCATTTTGGGGTTAGACAGGTCCCATTTGGGGTCTCTTTTGGGTGGCAGGGAGGAACCCCCACTCGAGGGATCGCATTTGGGGGACAAAAGGTCCCTTTTGGGGTCCGAGGGGTCCCGTGAGGGGTCACTTTTTGGGGACAAGGGGTCACTTTTGGGGTCCGAGGGTTCCCGTGAGGGGTCCCTTTTGGGGGACAAGGGGTCACTTTTGGGGTCCGAGGGGTCCCTTTTGGGGGACAAGGGGTCACTTTTGGGGTCCGAGGGTTCGTATTTGGGATCCGAGGGGTCCCGTGAGGGGTCACTTTTGGGGTCCGAGGGTTCCCTTTTGGGGGACAGAGCCCCCTCCCTCGAAGGTTCCCTTTTGGGGGATGACCCCTCCCCTCCCGCGGGGTCCCCGCCTGACTCTTGGGGGTCCCTATCGGGGGGTGAGTCCCCCGAGTCCGAGGGGTCCCTTTTGGGGTCCGGGGGGTCCCTGTTGGGGCGGGGGGCGCCCCCCGAGCGCGCGCTGGCGCTGGTGGGGGCGGTGCTGCGGCGCTGCGTGCCCGGCGTGCGCGGGGTGCGCCCCGTGCCCGGCGCTCGGCGCCCCGTGGTCAAATTCAGCCACAAACAGTCCGGGCTGGCCGGGGACGTGTGCCTGGACAACCGGTACGGACTGGGGGGGACTGGGAAACACTGGGAGGGGAGTGAGGGGGACTGGGAACCACTGGGGGGGATCGGGATGGGGTCAGGGGACACTGGGAAGGGGTTAGGAGGGACTGGGGGAGGGACTGGGATGCGGTCAGGGGAGACTGGGAGGGACTGGGAGCCACTGGGGGGGACTGGGAGGGGAGTGAGGGGGACTGGGAGCCACTAGGGTGGGGTCAGGAGGGACTGGGAGCCACTGGGGTGGGGTCAGGAGGGACTGGGAGCCACTGAGGGGGGACTGGGAGCCACTGGGATGCGGTCAGGGGAGAGTGAGAGGGACTGGGAGGGGAATTAGGGGGCCAGGAGGGACTGGGAGGGGACTCAGGAGGGACTGGGATGGGGTCAGGGGAGACTGGGAGGGACTGGGAAGAGGCTGGGATGGGGCTCAGGAGGGACTGAGGGTAACTGGGAGGGGACTGGGGATAACTGGGAGGGCACTGGGGACATGGAAAAGGCGCTGGGAGGGAACTGGGGACATGGGGAGGGGACAGGGGGGCACCTTCCCATTTCTCTCTCTTCCTCCCCTTTCCCTCCTCCTCATCCTCCCTTCTTTTTGCCTTCCCTTTTCTCTCTCTTTCTTTTCCACTTTGTCCCTTTTTCTCCTCCTCCCTTTTTTTCCCCGTTTTTTGCCCCAAACCTCGCTGCCCCCCCAGCCTGGCTCTGTTCAACACGCGCTTCCTTCGCCTCTGCGCCGAGCTGGACCCGCGGGTGCGGCCGCTGGGCTACGCCGTGCGCCTGTGGGCGGGGGGGGGACAGCGGCTGGCGGGTGAGGGGCGGGACCCCTCCCCAAAATGGGATGGGACCCTTTTAAAAGGGGCTGGGACCCCCCAGAATGGGATGGGAACCCCCAAAAATGGGGTGGGAACCCCCAAAAAGGGGCTGGGACATGCTGGGATCCCCCCTGCCCACACCCTCCGTGCGCCTGTGGGCGGGGGAGGGGGCGGGACCCCTCCCCAAAAGGGGCTGGGACCCTTTAAAAAGGGGCTGGGACCCCCAAAAATGGAGCTGCGAACCCCCCTTCCCACACCCCGTTATTCCCCCGTGTGGCTCTGGGTGAGGGGGCAGCGCCTGACAATTGAGGGAGGGCCGGGACCCCTCCCCAAAATGGAACGAGAGCCCCTAAAAAGGGGGTCAGGACCCCCAAAAGGGGATGGACCCCCCCAAAAAGGGGCTGAGATCTCTCCCAGGACAGCCCCCACCCCATTATTCCCACCAGGAATTTCCTCCAGGTAGGGGAGAGGGATCGGGGACTCTTCCAAGGGGGCTGAGACCCTCCCCCCAAAAGGCTCTGAGATGCCCCAAAAGGGACGTGAACCCCCCCAGAAGGGGATGGGACCCCCAAAAAGGAGTTGGAAGCCCCCAAAAAGAGGCGAGGACCCCCTAAAAGGGGAAGGAAGCCCTGAAAGGTCATTACGGGGGGTGGGGGGGTCTCAGCAGAGAAACTCCTCCAGGCAGCGAGGGGGGATCGTGGCCAACTCGGGGGGGGTCGCAGCCTCTTGGGGACCCCCAGCACGACCCCCCCCGTTATTCCCGCAGGGAACCGGGCGGGGGGCGGCCCCCTCCTCACCAACTACGCGCTGACGCTGCTGGTGGTGCTGTTCCTGCAGAGCCGCAGCCCCCCCGTGCTGCCCTCGGTGCGGCGGCTCCGACACCTGGCAGGTGCCCACAACCCCGCCCCGAGAACATTTTTGGGGATCCCCCGCCCCATTTTGGGGGTCGCTGACCCCTCCTTGTTCGTTGCAGGGCCCCAGGATCGAGCCCAGGTGGGGGGGTGGGATTGCAGCTTCCCCCGGGACGCGGCGGGGCTGGAGCGCAGCGAGAACGGGCAGAGCGCCGGTGAGGGGGGGCTCGGAGCCCACCGGGGGGGTCCCGAAATTGGGGAGGGGCTGGGAGCCTACTGGGGGGGGTCACGAAATTGAGGAGGGGCTCGGATCCCACTGGGGGGGGGTTGCGAAATCAGGGAGGGGCTCAAATCCCACTGGGAGGGTCCCGAAACTGGGGAGGGGCTCGGAGCCCACCGGGTGGGGTCCCGAAATTGGGGAGGGGCTCAAATCCCACTGGGAGGGTCCCTAAATCCCACTGGGGGGGGTCGCGAAATTGGGGAGGGGCTCGGAGCCCACCGGGGGGGGTCCTGAAATCCCATTGGGGAGGGTCCCGAAATCGGGGAGGGGCTCAAATCCCACTGGGGGGAGGTCCCTAAATCTAAAAAAATTCTCAAATTTGTGGGGGGTCCTAAATCGGGGAGGGGCTCAAATCCCTCTGAGTTTTGGGGGTGTGTTTTGGGGGGGTTCTGGGGTTGTTTCTGGATTTTTTGGGGGGTTTCTGGATGTTTTGGAGGGTCTCTGGACTGTTTTGAAGGTATTTTGGGGGGTATTTCTGGATGCTTTTTGGAGGGGGTTTCTGGATTGTTTTGAGGGTATTTTTGGGGTTGCGTTTGGGTGATTTTGGGGTTGTTTCTGGATTTTTTGGGGGGTTTCTGGATGTTTTGGGGGTTTCTGGGTTGTTTTGAAGGTATTTTTTGGGGTGTTTCTGGATGATTTGGGGGGGGGGTTTCTGGATTGTTTAGAAGGTATTTTCGGGGGTGATTTTGGGGTGTTCTGGATATTTTCGGGGGCTCTCTGACCACCCTTTCCCCCTCCCCCAGCCTCCCTCCTGGCCGAATTCTTCTCCTATTTCGGGACCCTGGATTTGGGGGGGCTCCTCCTGTCCCCCCTGGAGGGCCGAGCTCTGCCTCGCCCCCCTCCCGAGACCCTCGGGGGGCTCCGCCCGGGCCCCCTGACCCTGCAGGACCCCTTCGAGCTCAGCCACAACGTGGCCGCCAACGTCACGGCCCGCACGGTGTCGCGATTCGTGCGCTGCTGTCGCGACGCCGCCCGCCTCTGTCGCGGCCCCGAGTTCCTGCAGAAATCGCGCCGGGGCCGCCCCTGGGGCGTGATGCGGCTGCTCCAGCCCGGCCCCGGCGCCAATCCCGG
>NC_079358.1:7459678-7503834 GCF_029582105.1 Oenanthe melanoleuca
GCAGGAGCTGATTGGCTGAGGCAGAATTGGAGCCGCAGCCGATTGGCTGAGCCGCGACGTGAGAGCTGATTGGCTGCGGCTCCCGTTTCGCGGCAGCCGATTGGCTGATGCGCTGCATGACCCGGAAGTACCGGCGGCGCGGTGCCGCCGTTCCGCTGTCATGGCGGCGCGGGCGGCGCTGGAGGCCGCGGCCCTGTCCCGGGACGTGGTTCTGTTCCAGCACGACCGCAGCCGCTTCTTCCGCCTCGTGGGGCTTTTCTGCGCGGGCCAGGGGCTCTTCTGGGCTTACCTGGCGCATTTCGCCTTCACGTCGCTGCGCCCCGCGCCCGCAACCGAGCCCGGGCCCGATGACCCGCTGCGACCCCGCGACAACAAGTGGCGCTTTGGGTTCACGGCGTCCTGCCTGACCGTCGGTACCGGGGGAGCGGGGCCGCAGCGGGAGCGGGGACACACCGGGGAAGGCAGCGGGACTGGGATTGGAGCGGGATCAGGAACCGGGATCGAACCGGGCTGAGGGGGAGCGGGACCGGGATCGAACCGGGCTGAGCGGGAGCGGGACCGGGATCGAACCGGGCTGAGCGGGGTCAGGAACCGGGATCGAACTGGGCTGAGCGGGAGCGGGACCGGGATCGAACCGGGCTGAGGGGGAGCGGGACCGGGATCGAACCGGGCTGATGGGGAGCGGGACTCGCATCGGAGGCAGGAGAGCGGGACCGGGCTCAGGGCAGCAGGACCGGGGCTCATACCGGTGTCGGGACTCGCACCGTGCTCGGGGCAGCGGGACCGGGCTCGGGGCGGCGGGACCGGGATCGAACCGGGGGCAGGGCAGCGGGACTGGGTTCGGGGCAGCAGGACCGGGATCGAACCGGGCTCGGGGCAGCGGGACCGGGGCTCGCTCCGGGCTCGGGGCAGCAGGACCGGGATCGGGACACCGGGTTCGGGGCTCACACCGGGATCGGGACACCGGGTTCGGGGCTCACACCGGGCTCGGGGCAGCGGGACCGGGGCTCACACCGGGCTCGGGGCAGCAGGACCGGGGTCGGGGCAGCAGGAGCGGATCCCGCCCGTCCCCGTGCCCCCTGACCGGCCGCCCCGTGTCCCCCAGGCTCGCTGATCGTGGCCGCGGGCTGGCTGCTCCCGCTGCGCTCCGTGCGCCGGGTGACGCTGCTGCGGGGCGGCTCCGAGGTTCGCATCGGCACCCACGGCCCGCTCGGGCTCGGCCGCCGCTCGCTGACGGTGCCGCTGCGGGACGTGTCCGGCCGCGCGCACCGCAGCGAGGTGGCCGCCGCCATCCCCATCAAGGTCAAGGGATTCCCGTTCTTCTTCCTGCTGGACAAGGGCGGGCAGCTCAGCGACCCCCGGCTCTTCGACCTCACCGTGGGCGCCTTCCGCAAGTTGTAGGCGGTGCCACCTGCGGGTGCAGCGGGGACACAGCGGGGCTGGCGCTTGTCACCCCCAGAACTGACTGTGGGACACCCACCCGGCTCGGGGACACAGCGGGGTTGTCACTTGTCACCCCCAGAACTGACTGTGGGACACCCACCCGGCTCGGGGGACACAGCGGGGTTGTCACTTGTCACCCCCACAATAAAATGTGAAAAACCCACCTGGCTCGGGGTGGGGCACAGTGGGATTCTCACATGTCATCCCCAAAATAAAATGTGAAAAACCCACCTGGCTCTCTGTGGAGGGGGATTTTTGGGGGGGGTCTCTACCTTGGCACACCGGGATTGTCACTTTTTGTCACCTCTCAATGAATGGGGGGATCCCAAGGGGGTTCTGGAGGGGGGAATTGAGGGGACGCTGGGACTGTCAAGCCGTGGGACTCCCGCTTGTTCTGGGGGAGGAATTTGGGGGAGCCCCCAGCCAGCCTCACTGGGGGACACCGGGAGTGTCCCCCCCTTGTCACCTTCGCAATAAATCCTGAGACATTCACCTGCTCTGGGGGGTTGAGGGGGGAATTTGGGGTTCCAGTATCAGCCCCACACACACTCGGGACAAGTTTTGGGGCACTTGGAGGCGTTTCAGGCTGTTTTGGAGAGGATTTGGGGCTTTGGGGGGGCTCCTGTGTTCCCCTCTCCCGGCTCTTCAGCGCGAATGCAAATGAGCAGGCAAAAAAAATTAACTTAATTACATTAGAGGCGGGGCGTGTAGTGTATGGAGCGAGGTTAAACTAAAAAAAATTGGATTTAAAAGAGGCGGGGCGAATGCAAATACAGTGGGGCTGTCGGCCAATCACAATGCGAGGAAACAGCGGTGGGCGGGGCCGTAAAAACCCCGGATAATATTTGCATAAAGGGGCGTGGTTATGTAAATTAGTGGCAATGATAGAGCGAGGTGCATTCTGGGAGGATAATTTAAGGTAGATTTTGGGGTTTTTGGGGCTCGGATGGTGCGGGATGAGAACGGGAAGTGCGGGAGAAGATGAAGAAAAAATTTTGGAAACGGGACAGGAAGGGCTGGAGGGCGGCGCGGGGGGGCCCGTGAGCTGCGAGCGGGGCGAGCGGCGGCGGGCGTGGGGCGCGGGCAGGAGGCGGCATCGCTTCTCGGCCTTTTGGCTAAGATCAAGTGTAGTATCTGTTCTTATCAGTTTAATATCTGATACGTCCTCGATGAGAGGACTTCATATTAAACGGATTTTTGGCTCTGGGAGTTGGATCCGGAGCTTGCTCCCTCCGCTCCGCGCATCGTCCCGGTATTGCAGTGCCTCCGGGAACGGTGCACCCCCACGGGGACCTTTCATTAGTGAAAAACAGATTTAAAGTAATACAGAACGAATCATTCGTCCCAGTTTTGCGGGATTATAGACGTCTCGGATATCATTACAGAACGTCGTTTTGCCGCTCTGCACATCGCCCGGGTGTTACTGTGGATCTGGGAACGCTGCGTCCCTCACGGCGCTTCTTTCAGCCCTTGACTTGGCTGAGCTTATCAATTATTTATTTAAATAATAAATATCGCCTTCTTATCGCGACATCAGTCACGGTTTCGTGACAAAACGTTGTTCCCCCCTCAGGTCCCTCTCGGAGGTCTCGTCCTTCCATCATCCCCTCAGGGCCGGGAAATGGCGGCGGCGCCTTCTCCTCCCTCCCTCTCTCACCCTGCGCTAAATCCTCACTTCCTGCCTGAATTCTGCAGATTGCGGTAAAAATATTGAATGTTTAATTTTCTGAAATGGAACTGTGAGGGGAGAGTGGGAATATTTCAATAAATGGATCTGTGAGGCGAGCGAGGAGCCTGAGGGAGCCCGAGGGAGCCCAGGTTTCCTTCAGGGAAATATGGCCTTGTCATCCCTCGGCGCATCTTCTGCGCCCGCTCCGCATTAAAAACGGAATGCGATTTATATATTAATTTTTTATTTTTTGTATTTTTACTGTTTTTGGGTCATTTCTCAGTAGGGATTTTCCGCTGCCCCCCTGAGGCCGGGGAACAAAATGGCGGCGGGCGGGAAACGCGTGAGGGGAGCGCTGGGTGAAGCACCCGAGGAGGAAAAACAGCGACATTTCGGCCTCATGTCGGGATATACACACGATAGTCCCCAGGGATTGAATTATCGGCCCTGAACCAGCGACGGGAGCGAGAATTTGGGGTCGTTTTCAGCCTTGTGAGGCTCGGGGGGAAAGGGAGCCTCTCCAGCGGCGGCACCGCTTTACCGGGAACCCGGAGACAGCGGAGAGAGATCCTCGCGTTAAATATCGCTTTAAAGAGTGAAAATCTAAAGAGTTTAAATCTAAAATTTCTAAGTTTAAATATAAAGAGTTTCAATCTAAGGGTTGAAATCTGGTTTTGATTACGGATAATAAATAGCTGGGGGGGGGGGGGGGGGGCAGCGCTCCCAGAGGCGCTGCAATACCGAGACAGCGCACGGAGGGGAAAAAGTTCTTTAAAGCGGAAACCGAATCAGTGGAGGGCAGGATTATGGAGAGAATATCAAGGAAAATATTGCGTTTATGCCGATTAGGAAAGTTCTCTCAGTCTGTTTTTTACCAGTGAAAGTCCCCGTGGGGGTGCACCGTTCCCGGAGGCACTGCAATACCGGGACGATGCGCGGAGCGGAGGGAGCAAGCTCCGGATCCAACTCCCAGAGCCAAAAATCCGTTTAATATGAAGTCCTCTCATCGAGGACGTATCAGATATTAAACTGATAAGAACAGATACTACACTTGATCTTAGCCAAAAGGCCGAGAAGCGATGCCGGCTCCTGCCCGCGCCCCGCGCCCGCCGCCGCTCGCCCCGCTCGCAGCTCACGGGCCCCCCCGCGCCGCCCTCCGGAGCCCCCCCGGCATCTTTGCTCCATCTCCTTCCGCACTTTTCTCCCACGTTTCGCACTCACCGATCCCTAAAATTGTAAAAATCTCCCTATATTTCCCCTCCCATTATGCTCTTGGCGGCGCGCGTGGTTAAATTTGCATGGTTTCCCTTTTTAAATCTGCATAAATCCGCCTCCCCGCAGCGCTCAGCGCCCGGAGCCGCTCAGCTCTGCCGGGGCGATGCGCAGAGCGGGGAAAGAGCCGCAGGGACTGCGGGAGAGCGGAGCCCCGGCAGCAGCGGTAACGTGTGTCGGCTGCTGGGACTTGTTACTTGTCTCTTGTTTCTTGTTTCGGATCTGTTTGTCACCATTGGAGGTCCCTGGCGGGAGGCAGCGATGCCGGAGGCGCTGCAATAGCGGGACAAGGAGCGCAGCGCAGAGCGTGTGAGCTCTGCAGGAACAGCGAGAGCGGCTGATATCGCGACAGAACCAGAATCAACTGAGCATATGTAATTTTGGATCTGTTTTTAACCATTAAAGGTCCCCGTGTGGGGTGCACCGTTCCCGGAGGCGCTGCAATACCGGGACAAGGCGCGGAGTGTAGAAAATGGTCTGAGACCGAATCAATAGAAACCAGAGTATGTCGCGAAGAAGCGGCGATTATCATGATTTAGAGCATCTTCAATCTATTTTTTTACCATTTAATGATCCTCGGTGTGGGGCGCACCGTTCCCCGAGGCGCTGCAATACCGGAACAGTGAGTACAACAGAGGCTCTGTGAGCTGCGAACCACGCCAAGAATGGTTAATATCGCGATAGAATCAGAACTTAATCTCCGTCTCAGCTCCTCGAGATCTGTTTTTCACCAGTTGAGGTCCCCGTGGGGGTGCACCGTTCCCGGAGGCACTGCAATACCGGGACAATGAGTATAACAGAGACTCTGTGAGCTGCAAACTACCACCAAGCGCGGTTAATATCGCGATAGAATCACGATTTATTTCCTTCACTCTCGTGAGATGTGCTTTTGACCACTGAAATGTCCCCGTTGGGGGTGCACCGTTCCCGGAGGCACTGCAATACCGGGATAATAACGAGTGTAACAGAGACTCTCTGAGCTGCAAACTACCACTGAGAGTGGTTAATATCGCGATAGAATCACGATTAAAAGCCCTCTAGTATTTTCTTTAATCTGCTTTTTACCAATGAAAGGTCCCCGTGGGGGTGCACCGTTCCCGGAGGCACTGCAATACCGGGACGATGCGCGGAGCGGAGGGAGCAAGCTCCGGATCCAACTCCCAGAGCCAAAAATCCGTTTAATATGAAGTCCTCTCATCGAGGACGTATCAGATATTAAACTGATAAGAACAGATACTACACTTGATCTTAGCCAAAAGGCCGAGAAGCGATGCCGGCTCCTACCCGCGCCCCGCGCCCGCCGCCGCTCGCCCCGCTCGCAGCTCACGGGCCCCCCCGCGCCGCCCTCCAGCCCTTCCTGGCCCGTTCCCAAAATTTTTTCTTCATCTCCTCCCGCACTTCCCGTTCTCATCCGGCACCATCCGAGCCCTCTGAACCCCGAAATTCCGCATAAATTGTGCTCCCATAATTCCCCTCGCTCAGTGTTGTCCTCTAATTTGCATAACCCCGCCTCTCCCCCGGCAGCGCGGGAATTTTAAGAGCGGCAGCTGAGCCCTGGGAGAATAGGGAAAATTCGCGATTTTTGGAGTCCGAAATCCCGATTTTTGGAGTCCTGACTGCTCCCGGTGAGGATGAGGAGGGTCCGGGGGATCCCTCAAGGATCGATGGTGGGAGCTGGGAGTACCTTGGGGCAGCTTGGGATCATTTTTTATTCCATTTCATATTCCCATTTCCCTCAGTTCCATCCCAGTTCGTCCCCAGTCCCTCCTCAACAGATCCTTGCGGCTCCAGGAAAACGCGGAGAGTGAGAGGGAGAAAGAGCTGAAACACAAGCAAAAAACCTTCTCTCCATAATTGCGTTTTAAACGGAGGGGGAACCCCAATCACCGACCGCTCTCACAGTTCCAATCATTTTCATTATTTTGCCTTTTTCAATATTTCGCCCGCTCTAGTTAACAAACAGCAAAATGGCAAACAGCCATTTCCCTTCATTTTTGCTTTAAAGATCACAAACGCGCGGGCGTTTCACCCCGGTGTCGCTGAGGTCGCGATAGTTCCCTGAGGGGAGCGGCCGCCATGACGGAATGGGCGTGGTTATTATTGGCCACGCCCATTATGGGCGTGGTCCTGCGCTGCCGGAAGTGACGCTGCCCCGGAAGCGGCGCGGGTGCTGCCCCGGAAGCGGCGGGCGCTGCCCCGGAAGCGGCGCGGGGCGGGACGGGCGGCGATGGCGGCGGAGGAGCCTCAGCAGCCGCAGCCGGAGCCGCTGGGCGGCAGCGATGCCGACGGTACCGACCGCGCCTCCCTCACACATCCCCATCCCGCCGCCCTCGCCATGGGATCCCCCCGGTTCTCCTGAACCCCAAAAAAAACCACCGCGATCCCCCCCCGGCCCCTCCCGGTGACCCCCGGTGACCCCCGGTGTCCCCGCAGGTGTGAACTGCCTGGCGTACGACGAGGCGATCATGGCGCAGCAGGACCGCATCCAGCAGGAGGTGCGGGATCCCCCTCTCCAAATCCCCCCAAATTTCCCCCAAATTTCCCCCAAATTTCCCCCAGATCCCCCGAATCCCCCCCCCGGGGGTTCCCCGCCCGTGACCCCCCGGTTCGCCCCCGCAGATCGCGGTGCAGAACCCGCTGGTGTCCGAGCGCCTGGAGCTCTCCGAGCTCTACAAGGAGTACGCGGAGGATGACCACGTGTACCAGGAGAAAATCAAGGTGCGGCACTGGGGGGACTGGGATGGACTGGGAGGGCACTGGGATGGACTGGGGGCACTGGGATGGACTGGGGGGGGCACTGGGGTGGACTGGGATGTACTGGGAGGCACTGGGATGTACTGGATGCTGCTGGGATGGACTGAGGGATACTGGGATGGACTGGGGGTCACTGGGATGTACTGGATGCTGCTGGGATGGACTGGGGGTCACTGGAGGACACTGGAGGGTACTGGGACACTGAGACAGAGCTGGGGAGAGCACTGGAAGGTACCGTGACAAACTGGGAAGCGCTGGGACACCAGGGTGGGGTTGGCTGCACCGGGGCTGTCCCCAGGGGTGTCCCCAGGGGTGTTCTTGTCCCCACCACGTCCCCAATGTCCCCAGTGTCCCCCATCATGTCCCCAATGTCCCCGTGTCCCTGTCCCCATCCCCAGGACCTGCTGCAGAAGTACTCGTACACCCCAGTGTCCCTGATATCCCCAATGTCCCCATGTCCCCAATGTCCCCAATATCCCTTTCCCTGCTGTCCCCAGGACCTGCTGCAGAAGTACTCGTGCATCCCAGTGTCCCCAATGTCTCCCCAATGTCCCCCAGGGGTGTCCCTGTACCCCCCAATGTCCCCATGTCCCCATCCCCAGGACCTGCTGCAGAAGTACTCGTACATCCCAGTGTCCCTGATATCCCCAATGTCCCCAATGTCCCCAGTGTCCCCAGTGTCCCCATCATGTCCCCAATGTTCCCAGGACCTGCTGCAGAAGTACTCGTACATCCCAGTGTCCCTGATATCCCCAATGTCCCCAATGTCCCCAGTGTCCCCAATGTCCCCCATCATGTCCCCAATGTCTCCAGGACCTGCTGCAGAAGTACTCGTACATCCCAGTCCCCAATGTCCCCAATGTCCCCCCATGTCCCCAATGTCCCCGTGTCCCCAGGACCTGCTGCAGAAGTACTCGTACATCCCAGTGTCCACAATGTCCCCCATAATGTCCCCAGTGTCCCCCAGGGGTGTCCCTGTCCCCCCAGTGTCCCCAATGTCCCCCATCATGTCCCCAATGTCCCCAATGTCCCCATGTCCCCAATGTCCCCAGGACCTGCTGCAGAAGTACTCGTACATCCGCAAGACGCGGCCGGACGGGAATTGTTTCTATCGCGCCTTCGGCTTCGCGCACCTGGAGGCGCTGCTGGAGGACGGGCAGGAGCTGCAGCGGTGGGAGCCCCAAACACAGCCCAAAATACAGCCTGGGACCCCGAAAATGCACCTGGGACCCCAAAAATACAGCCTGGGACCCCGAAAATACAGCCTGGGAGCCCCAAAAACTGACCTGGGACCCCAAAAATACAGCCTGGGAGCCCGAAAATACAGCCTGGGACCCCGAAAATGCACCTGGGATCCCAAAAATACAGCCTGGGAGCCCGAAAATGCACCTGGGACCCCAAAAATACAGCCTGGGAGCCCAAAAATGCACCTGGGACCCTGAAAACAGCCCGAAAATACAGCCTGGGACCCCAAAAATACAGCCTGGGATCCCAAAAACTGACCTGGGACCCCAAAAATACAGCCTGGGACCCCAAAAACTGACCTGGGACCCCAAAAATACACCTGGGAACCCAAAAATACACCTGGGACCCCAAAAATACACCTGAGACCCCAAAAATGCACCTGGGAGCCCCAAAAATACACCTGGGAACCAAAAATGCACCTGGGACCCCAAAAATACAGCCTGGGACCCCGAAAACAGCCCGAAAATACAACCTGGGATCCTAAAAATACAGCCTGGGACCCCAAAAACTGATCTGGGACCCCAAAAATACAGCCTGGGATCCCAAAAATAGCCCAAAAATACAACCTGGGACCCCAAAAATACAGCCTGGGATCCCAAAAACAGACCGAAAATACAACCTGGGATCCTAAAAATACAGCCTGGGACCCCAAAAACTGATCTGGGACCCCAAAAATACAGCCTGGGACCCCAAAAACTGACCTGGGACCCCGAAAACAGCCCGAAAATACAGCCTGGGGTCCCAAAAATACAGCCTGGGACCCCGAAAATGCTCCTGGGACCCTGAAAACAGCCCGAAAATACAACCTGGGATCCCAAAAATACAGCCTGGGACCCCGAAAATTCAGCCTGGGACCCCAAAACAGCCCAAAATACACCCTGGGATCCCAAAACCAGCCTAAATACACCCTGGGACACCAAAAACTGAACTGGGACCCCCATAAGAGCCCCAGGGATCCCAAAAACATCCCCAGAAACCCCAAAAACAGCTTGTGAGAGCCCAGAAACAGCCCTTGGACCCCAAAAATACACCCAGGGACCCCAAAAACAGCCCCAGAAACCCCAAAAACACTCACAGACACCCAAACACCCTGAGACCTCCAGAACATCCTGAGACACCCCGAAACCTCTGAGTGTCCCCATGTCCCCTGAGCTCCCCTGGGATTTTAGGGTGTCCCTTTGCCCCCCTGGGATTTTGGGGTGTCTCCCTGGAATGTTGGGGTGTCCTTTTTGCCCCCCTGGAATGTTGGGGTGTCCTTTTTGCCCCCCTGGGATGTTGGGGTGCCCCCTGAGCTCCCCTGGGATGTTGGGGTGTCCCTTTGCCCCCCTGGAATGTTGGGGTGTCGTTTTTGCCCCCCTGGGATGTTGGGGTGCCCCCTGAGCTCCCCTGGGATGTTGGGGTGTCCCCCTGGGATGTTGGGGTGTCCCTGTTTCCCCCCTGGGATGTTGGGGTGTCCCCTGAGCTCCCCTGGGATGTTGGGGTGTCCCTGTTTCCACTCTGGGATGTTGGGGTGTCCCTTTGCCCCCCTGGGATTTTGGGGTGTCCGTGTTTCCCCCCTGGGATGTTGAGGTGTCCCTTTTGCCCCCCAGGGATTTTGGGGTGTCCTTTTTGCCCCCCAGGGATTTTGGGGTGTCCTTTTTGCCCCCCTGTGATGTTGGGGTGCCCCCTGAGCCCCCCGTGTCCCCCCAGGTTCAAGGAGGTGTCGGCGCGCAGCAAGGAGGAGCTGGTGGCGCAGGGATTCACCGAGTTCACCATCGAGGACTTCCACAACACGGTGGGACAGGGACAGGGACAGGGGGACAGGGGGACAGGGACAGGTGTGTGTGTGTGACAGGTGTGACACAGGTGTGTGTGTGACACAGGTGTGACACAGGTGTGACTGTGACCCAGGTGTGTCCCTGTCCCGCAGCTGATGGAGCTGATCGAGCGCGTGGAGCGCCGCGTGTGTGTGTGAAACAGGTGTGTGTGTGTACAGGTGTGTGTGTGTGTGTGATACAGGGGGGTGACACAGGTGTGTGTGACACAGGTGTGACACAGATGTGACACAGGTGTGACACACACCTGACCCAGGTGTGTCCCTGTCCCTCAGCTGATGGAGCTGATCGAGCGCGTGGAGCGCCGCGTGTGTGTGATCACAGGTGTGTGTGTGTGATACCAGGTGTGTGTGTGATACCAGGTGTGTGTGTGTGATCACAGGTGTGTGTGTGACACAGAGGTGACACAGGTGTGACAGGTGTGACCCAGGTGTGTCCCCTCAGCTGATGGAGCTGATCGAGCGCGTGGAGCGCCGCGTGTGTGTGATACAGGTGTGACAGGTGTGACACAGGTGTGTGATACAGGTGTGACCCAGGTGTGTCCCTGTCCTCAGCTGATGGAGCTGATCGAGCGCGTGGAGCGCCGCGTGTGTGTGATACAGGTGTGTGTGTGTGACACAGGTGTGACACAGATGTGACAGGTGTGACAGGTGTGTCCCTGTCCCCAGCTGATGGAGCTGATCGAGCGCGTGGAGCGCCGCGTGTGTGTGTGATACAGGTGTGATACAGGAGTGTGTGTGTGTGACACAGGTGTGACACAGATGTGACAGGTGTGACAGGTGTGTCCCTGCCCTCAGCTGATGGAGCTGATCGAGCGCGTGGAGCGCCGTGTGCCGCTGCCGGAGCTGCTGGCGGCGTTTAACGAGCCGGCCACCTCGGATTACCTGGTGGTTTACCTGCGGCTGCTCACCTCGGGCTGCCTGCAGCGCCACCGCCGCTTCTTCGAGCAGTTCCTGGAGGGGGGGCGCAGCATCAAGGAGTTCTGCCAGCAGGTACGGCCACCTGGGCCACCTGGGGTACCTGGGACACCTGGGACTCCTGGGGTACCTGGGGTACCACACCTGGGGTACCTGGGACACCTGGGACTCCTGGGGTACCTGGGACACCTGGGGTACCACACCTGGGGTACCATACCTGGGGTACCTGGGGTACCATACCTGGGGTACCTGGGCCACCTGGGGTACCTGGGGTACCACACCTGGGGTACCTGGGACACCTGGGGTACCATACCTGGGGTACCTGGGGTACTATAACTGGGGTACCTGTGCCACCATACCTGGGGTACCATACTGGGCCACCTGGGGTACCTGGGGTACCATACCTGGGGTACCATGTCTGCCCTAGCTGGGGCACCTGGCAGCTCAGCCAGCAGCTACAGGGTGGGCACAGCACACATGACAGGTGTGTCACCACCTGTGGGGCAGGTGGGGCTGGCACGGTGCCCTGCAGGACCCCGACAGCTCCAGAGCATCGATGGGGCTCCTGCTGCCCCCCAAATCTCTGCCCAGCCCCCCAGCTGCCCCTCAGCCCCGTCCCTGTGACCTCCATCCCCCTCACACCCCGATGTCCCTTGTCCTTCTGTGTCCCCTGTCCCCCTCACACCCCAATGTCCCTCTGTCCCTTGTCCCCTGTGTCAGGTGACTCCTGTCCACTCTGTCCCCCTCAGTCCCTGGTGACCTCTGTCCCTCTGTGTCCCCTCACACCCTCGTGGCCCCATCCCTCTGTCCCTGTGTCCCTCATCCTCCTCACATCCCAATGACCCTGTCCCTCTGTCCCTTCACACCCCAATGACCCTCTGTCCCCATGTCCCCCATGTCCCCTCATACTCTGGTGACCCCATTCCCCTGTTTCTCACACCCCAATGACCCTGTCCCTTGTCCCCCCAATAACCCTGTCCCTCTCTGTCCCCTCACCCCGCAGTAATTCTGTCCCTTTACCCCTCGATAACCCTGTTCCCTGTCCCTGTGTCCGTCTGTCCCCGCAGGAGGTGGAGCCCATGTGCAAGGAGAGCAATCACATCCCTCTGTCCCCTGTCCCTCTGTCCCCTCAATAACCCTGTCCATCTGTCCGTCTGTCCCTCTGTCCCCTGTCCCTCTGTGCCTGTGTCCCCTGTCCCCTCGGTAACCCTGTGCCTGTGTCCCCTGTCCCTTGTCCCCTCAATAACCCTGTCCCCTGTCCCCTCACACCCCGATAACCCTGTCCATCTGTCCCTCTGTCCCCTGTCTGTCCCCGCAGGAGGTGGAGCCCATGTGCAAGGAGAGCGATCACATCCCTCTGTCCCCTGTCCCTCTGTCCATCTGTCCGTCTGTCCCCGCAGGAGGTGGAGCCCATGTGCATGGAGAGCGATCACATCCCTCTGTCCCCTGTCCGTCTGTCCCCCCGATAACCCTGTCCGTCTGTCCGTCTGTCCCCTCAGGAGGTGGAGCTCGTGTGCAAGGAGAGCGATCACATCCCTCTGTCCCCTGTCCCTGTGTCCCTGTGTCCGTCTGTCCCCGCAGGAGGTGGAGCCCATGAGCAAGGAGAGCGATCACATCCCTCTGTCCCCTGTCCCTGTGTCCATCTGTCCGTCTGTCCCCGCAGGAGGTGGAGCCCATGTGCAAGGAGAGCGATCACATCCCTCTGTCCCCTGTCCCTGTGTCCATCTGTCCGTCTGTCCCCGCAGGAGGTGGAGCCCATGTGCAAGGAGAGCGATCACATCCCTCTGTCCCCTGTCCCTGTGTCCATCTGTCCGTCTGTCCCCGCAGGAGGTGGAGCCCATGTGCAAGGAGAGCGATCACATCCCTCTGTCCCCTGTCCCTGTGTCCATCTGTCCGTCTGTCCCCGCAGGAGGTGGAGCCCATGTGCAAGGAGAGCGATCACATCCCTCTGTCCCCTGTCCCTCTGTCCATCTGTCCGTCTGTCCCCGCAGGAGGTGGAGCCCATGTGCAAGGAGAGCGATCACATCCCTCTGTCCCCTGTCCCTGTGTCCATCTGTCCGTCTGTCCCCGCAGGAGGTGGAGCCCATGTGCAAGGAGAGCGATCACATCCCTCTGTCCCCTGTCCCTGTGTCCATCTGTCCGTCTGTCCCCGCAGGAGGTGGAGCCCATGTGCAAGGAGAGCGATCACATCCCTCTGTCCCCCCCGATAACCCTGTCCGTCTGTCCATCTGTCCGTCTGTCCCCGCAGGAGGTGGAGCCCATGTGCAAGGAGAGCGATCACATCCCTCTGTCCCCTGTCCCTGTGTCCCTCTGTCCGTCTGTCCCCGCAGGAGGTGGAGCCCATGTGCAAAGAGAGCGATCACATCCCTCTGTCCCCTGTCCCTCTGTCCATCTGTCCGTCTGTCCATCTGTCCGTCTGTCCCCGCAGGAGGTGGAGCCCATGTGCAAGGAGAGCGATCACATCCACATCATCGCGCTGGCGCGGGCGCTGCACGTCTCCATCCTGGTGGAGTACATGGACCGGGGCGAGGGCGGCGCCACCAACCCGCACGTGTTCCCCGAGGGCTCCCAGCCCCGCGTCTGCCTCCTCTACCGCCCCGGCCACTACGACATCCTCTACAAGTGACCCCCGAGCCCCGACCCGGCCCCGGGGGCTCCCCAAAACCCCCCCGGCCCCGCTGCGGCCGCGCCTCCCCTCCCCCCCACCGCTCCCGTCCCGGTGATCCCAATAAAGAAATGGTCCCGAGGGCTCGGCGTGTTTATTTGGGGAGGGGGGTTTGGGGTCTCTTTAGGGGCAGATTGGGGTGGGGAGGGGGAGATTAAGGTCGGGAGAGGGGGAGTTTGGGGTGGGGAGGGGGTTTGGATTCTTTTTAGGGGCAGTTTGGGGTGAGGAGGGGGGATTTTGGGGGACAGGGAGGGGGTTTTAGGGGCAATTTGGGGTGGGGAGGGGGAGATTAAGGTCGGGAGAGGGGGAGTTTGGGGTGGGATGGGGGAATTTGGGAAGTGGGGAGGGGGTTTGGACTCTGGGGGACAGGGAGGGGGAATTTGGGAAGTGGGGAGGGGGTTAAGACTCATTTTAGGGGCAATTTGGGGTGAGAGGGGGGAATTTGGGGGGCAAAGAGGGGGTTTGGGCTCCCTTCAGGGGCAGTTTGAGGTGGGGAGGGGGAGTTTGGGGGGTGGGGAGGGGTTTTGGATTCTCATTATGGCAAAGTTTGGGGTGGGGAGGGGGAGTTGGGGCAGTTGAGGGGGTGGGAGGAGGTTGGGACCCCCCCCTTGGGGGAAATTGAGGGGTTGGGGACCCCCTTTTGGGGGTGGGGGTGGGGAGAAGGAAGTTGGGGATCCTTTGGGGTGACACTTGGGGGTCTCTGAGGTTTGGGGGGGCAATTGGGGCCCCCTCCCCTTCCTTAGGGGGAGCTGGGAAGGGAAATGGGGCTGGGGGGGAGTTTGGGTAGAACCCAGTGAAGGGTCTGGGGGGGAAATTTTGGGGAGAGGGGATCCCAAACCTTGCCCAGCCAAGGGCAGGACCCTCCCCCACCTCCGGGACCCCCAAATCCGCCCCTCCCCACACCGGGAGCAAAACGGGGAACCCCTCGAGCAATTCCCACCCCCCCCTCCCCAAAAATCCAAGGCGGGAATCGCCACCGCCCCCTCCCCAAATCCCCTCCATGCCCCGGATTCACATCCCGCCCCCTCCCCAAATCCCCCCGCACCGGGGGGGGGGAGGGGCGGTCCCGGTCCCGGTTTTTCCCGCCCCCTCCCCAAATCCCCCCGCACCGGGGGGCGGTCCCGGTCCGGCCCCCCCCCCCCAGGCCCCCCCTCCGCCGCCGCCTTCCCACGCCCGCAGCCGCCGCCGCCGCCGGGCCCGCACGCGCCGCCCGGTACCACCCGGTAAGGACCCCCTGACCCCCCCCCCCGGGACCCCCCCGCGACCCCCCGGACCCAACCCCAACCCCCCCCGGCACCCGCGGATGCTCCAGCCCGGGGGGGGGAGGGTCCGTTCGGCCGGAGCGGGGCCCGTTCCCGCCCGTGGCCCCTCGGAGCGACCCCCCCCCACCCCCAAGGCAGAGACCCTCCCCCTCAACCCCTTCCGACCCCCCCAAGCCCCCCCAAATCCGCGGCGTCCCCACCCCCACTTCCCAGGGATGCTCCAGCGCGGGGGGAGGGGCCCAAGCGTCCGGGAGAGGAGGGGGACACCCCGGCGCAGCCCTCCCCCCACCCTGAGCCCCCCCACGGCCTCCCCAAATCCCACCGGGACCCCCAGGACCCCCCCAGAACCCCCCCGGTACCCGGGGATGCTCCAGCGGGGGGGGGGGGAGGGATCGTCCGGGCTGGGTGCGGGGGGGGGGAGGGGAGGGAAGAGGGGCCGGGTGTCCTGACCCCCCCCCCCAAAAACACCCTCGGACCCCCCAAAACCCCCCGGGACCCTCCAGGTGGGTGGGGGGAGGGGGGGGGCAGGATCAGGGTTTAGAGCAGCGACCCCCCCCCCCCCCCCCATTTCCATGGGACCCCCAAAAAATCGCCCTGAGCCCCCCCAGGGCTGGCGGGGGGGTCACGGGGGGGTCACAGGGGTGTCACCTGTGTGTCCCCCCCCCCCCCGGTGTCACCTGACCCCCCCCGCCAGGCCCGGCTGACGCAAGGGGGTCCCTGGGGCACCAAGTCCCGGGGTGGGGGGAGGGGGGGGGGGTCCCTAATGAGGCGCTGCTAATGAGGGGAGGTTCATTAGCCACGCTGCTAATTGGCCCCCGGAGGGGTGGGGGACACCTGGGTGCTGGCAGGTGTCACCTGAAGGGGGGGATGCGGAGCCTGACGCCCCCTCCCCACCCTCAGGGGCCCCCCCGGCGGGGCGGGGGGGCCATGGAGCCCCGGGGCCGGTAGCCACGGCCTGGCGCCAGGAGAAGAGAGAGGAGCCAGGTGAGGCCCCGCCCCCTGCACACCTGGATGGGCAGGACCCCCCCCTAGGATGGGGGGCGGGGGGGGGTCCCCTACAAGGGGGGGACCGCGGGAATTATTGGGGGGGTGGGTCCCTATAATGGGGGGGTCCCTAAAATCCGGGGAGGGGCCCCTGTCCTTTCTATGGGGTCGGGGGTGACCCCTATGGGGGAGGGGGGTGTGGGAAGTATTTGGGGGGGTCCTTATGGTGAGGGGGTCCCTTTACTGGGGGGGGTCCCTATAATGGGGGGTCCCCATAGTAGGGATGTCAGTAATGGGGGGGGTCCCTCTAATGGGGGGTGCCCTATAATGGGGGGGTTCTTTATAATGGGGGGGTCCCTATAATGGGGTTACCTTATAACGGGGGGCCTCTATAATGGGGGTCCCTGTAATGAGGGTCCTTATAATGGGGTTACCCTATAATCGGGGGCCCCTATAACGGGGGGGGTCCCAAAATGGGGGGGAGGGAGGTCCCTGCCCTTTCTGTGGGGTCAGACTTGGGGTGCTGACCCCCCCCCCTTTGATGGGCGTGCCGAGTGTGAGGGGGGGGGTCCCGCCTTACATTTGGGGTCACGCTGGTGGGGGGGGGGGATGGGCCTCCAGACCCCACGAGGGACCTGAGCTCTACCCCCCCCCCCCTCCCCTCCCCCCACAGGACACCCCTCCACCCATGGCCCCCCCTCCCCCTTCCCTGCCCGTCCCTCCCGTACCGCGGGCACCGCGGCGGGGGCCACCGGGGCTGCTGACCGCCGTGGCCACCATCACCCTGCTGGCCATCGCCACCCGCGGCGGCGCCTGCCCGGCCGTTTGCCGCTGCTCGGGCGGCCGCGTTTACTGCAACGACCGCGGGCTGACGGCCGTGCCCGAGGGGCTCCCGCCCGGGGCCACCACGCTGTTCCTGCAGAACAACCGCATCGGCGACGCGGGGATCCCGGCGCGGCTGGGCCGGCTGCCGGCGCTGCGGGTGCTGTACCTGTACGCCAACGCGCTGGAGCAGCTGCCCGCTCACCTGCCGCCCGCGCTGCGGGAGCTGCACCTGCAGGAGAACAACGTGCGCGGGCTGTGCCGCCGGGCGCTGGCCCGGGCGCCGCTGCTCGAGCGGCTGCACCTGGACGATAACTCGGTGTCGGCGGCCGGTATCGAGGAGGACGCGTTCGCCGAGAACCGCCGGCTGCGCCTCCTCTTCCTCTCGCGCAACCACCTGAGCAGCGTCCCCGCGGGGCTGCCGCCGGCGCTGGAGGAGCTGCGGCTGGACGACAACCGCATCCACACCATCCCCCTGCGCGCCTTCGAGGGGCTGCCCGCGCTGCGGCGCCTGGTGCTGGACGGGAACCTGCTGGCGAACCAGCGCATGGCCGACGACACCTTCAGCCGCCTGGGCAACCTCAGCGAGCTCTCGCTCGGCCGCAACGCGCTGGCGGCTCCGCCGGCCAACCTGCCCCGGGCTCGGCTCCGCCGCCTCTCGCTGGCCGCCAACGCCATCAGCCACGTGCCGGCCGGAGCGCTGGCCAGGATGAGGGCGCTGGAGCGGCTGGACCTGTCGGACAACAACCTGACCACGCTGCCCAGGGGGCTCTTCGACGACCTGGGCAGCCTGAGCCACCTGGGGCTGCGGAACAACCCCTGGTTCTGCGGCTGCAACCTGGCGTGGCTGCGGGACTGGCTGCGGCGCCGCGCCCCGCCGCGCCTGGAGGTGCGGGGCTTGCTGTGCCAGGCCCCGGCGCGGCTGCGGGGGCTGCCGGTGGGCGAGCTGCGGGGCGAGATGGACGCGTGCGACAGCGCGGCCCCTGCCCCGGCCCCGGCGGCGGGGGGAGGAACGGGAGGGGGCGCGTCCCCCGCTGTCGCCGCCGTGTCGCCCGCCGTCGCCGTGTCGCCGGGAGGAGCCGCCGCCGCCACGCCGGGGCTGTGGGTGCAGGCGGCGCCGGGAGGGGCCCTGCGGGTCCGGTGGCCGCCGGCTCCTCCCGGGGCGTCGCTGAGGCTGAGCTGGCTGCGGCCCGGGGGGGGAGCCGTGACCGAGACCTTGGTGCGGGGCGAGCGCGGCGAGTACGTGGTGCGGGCTCTGCAGCCCCGAGCCCCGTACCGGGTGTGTCTGGCCGCCCTGGAGCCCCCCGCCGCTCCCCCGCTCTGTGCCCAGGCCCGGGCGGGGGCCGGGGACCCCCCCCAGGCCGCCCCTCCCGGTGATGCCGCCCCCCCCGCGCTCCCCCCGGCGGCGGCGCTGGGGGCGGCGGCGGCGGCGGCGGCCGGGGTGGTTTTGGGGGTGCTGGGGGGGTGCTGGAGGAGGAGGAGGAGGAGGAGGAGGAGGATGGGGCTGGGGGGGGGGGCCGCCCTTGCCGCCCCCCAAAGGGGGTGGCGGTGGGGGAGGGGGGCGGCTGGCGCTGAGGCCGCTGCGCGCCCCCGAGGAGGGGGGGATCCGCACCGTGTACCCCCCCCCGCCCCCACCGCCCCCGCTGCCCCCCCCCGGCGTGCGGGGCTACCGGGGGGGGCAGGTGCCCCATGGTGGGGGAGGGGGGTCTTGATAAGGGGGAGGGGGCGGCCTCTTCTTGGGACACCCCCGCCCTGCCAGTTTTGGGGACCCCTCCCGGGCGGCGGCGCTGCCCCCCCCGGCTCTGAGGACATTTCGGGGGAAGCTTTTAGGGGCGTTTTGGCTTTTTTAAAGGTGTTTTTTCGGCACCGCGGCTTTTTGGGGAGGGGAGGGAAAAAAAAGGGCAGATTTGGTGCAGGAATGGGATTTTTTGGGGATGGGGGGTGGACGGACCCCGAGAGCCACGACCCCCTTGGGAGCTCCTGGGGGTGGGGGTGGGGAGGACCCAGGGGTCGGGGTGGTTCCCCCCTCCCCCCACGCGCCTTCGGGGCGGGTCCGTGTCCCCCTTCCCCTCCCCCCCCGCGAGGTGCCTTCACCCCTCCCCCCGCCCCCGCCGTTGGATTTGGGGAAAAAAGGACCAAAATCAGGAAAAAACCGACCCAAGAGGGCCGAGGGGGACCCAAAATCCCCCTTCTCCTCCTCCCTCCCCCCCCCCCAATAAACCCAGCGGCTCCTTTTCCTGCCGGCGCCTCTTTCCCGTGGGACCGGGGTGGAAATTTGGGGGGGTGTGGGGGGGTGGGATGTGACACTGGGGGGGTCGCACGGGAGGGGTGGGGGGGGGGGGTCACAGGGGGTCCCAGGGGTGGTGACACAGGGGACAAGCAATGGGGGAGGGTCGGAGGGGGAGGGGGGGGGGGTCACACCAGGGTCCCGTCAAGGTCACACGTGTGTCCCTCGACACCTCCATTCCCGCAGAGGGACCCGCTGGATTCACCCCGTGACTCCCACCGGCCTCGGGCGGGGGTCCCACTGCAAGCCCCCCCGCTTTAGTGCAAGCCCCGCCCCTTTATTACAAGCCCCGCCCATCCAGTAAAAGCCCCGCCCCTCGCTCCCCTCCCAGCGAGACCTCCGCGCCGCCAGGGGGCGCGCTCCACCTCCACCTCCCCTTCCTTCCGCCCCGCGCTCTGTGATTAGCGCCGCTCGCAGCCAATGGGAGAAGGGGAAATTTCCAGAAGTCCCAGCGGAGCCCAACCAATGAGCTCCCAGCGCCGGGAGGCTCCACCAATGGGAAGGCGCGGGGGCGGGCGCTGCTGCCGGCTTCCGCCGGGGGCGGGTCCGGGAGGGGGCGGGCCCCGCTGCGAGCAGCAGCCAATGGGAAGGCGGCAACGCGGGGCCGCAGCCAATAGGAGCCCGCGCGGGGGCGGGCGGGCGGCGCGCGCAGCCAATGGGGCGCGGGGGGCGTGGCCGCGGGGTTCTAGCAGCTTCCAGAGGGCGGCGCGGGAGCGGCGCGAGCGGAGCCGTGAACATGGAGGAGGTGGCGGCGGGGGGCGCTGAGGGGTCCCGGGCGCGGCCGGCGGGGCCGGGGGTGCTCGGGGGGTTCGGGGGATTGGAGGGGCGGGTCTGGGGGTCGGGGCTGGCGCTGAGCGCGGGTCCTGAAGGGGATCGGGGGTCGCTGAGGGGTCGGGGGGCTCTGAGGGGATGGCTCGGCCCTGAGGGGCTCGGGGCGGTTTCGCGTTCTTGGGGGTCCCTGAGGGGTCCTGGGGCGGTGGCGAGCGGGGTTTGGGGGGGCTGAGGGGGAGCGGGGTGTCCTCGGAGGGGTTCAGGGTCCTTGAGGACGCGGGGAGGCCTGCGGGGGTTTGGGGGCTCCGGTGACGCCTCCGTCCTCACCTTCTTGTTCTTCTTCTTCTTCCTTCCCTCCTCTTCCTCCCTCCTTCTTCTTCACCTCCCTCATCTTCGTCCTTCCGGCCTTGCTCACGCCTCTCTCGCCCCCTCTTGTTGCTCTCGCTCTTCTCCCTCTTCCTGCCGCTTGCCCTGCCTTGCTTCTTCATCCTCCTCGTCTTCTTCGTACCTTCATCCTCCTCATCTTCCCGACACCTTCATCCTCCCGGCATCTTCATCCTCCTCATCTTCCTCGCACCTTGCTGCTCCCGGCTCCTCACTTTTCTCCCTCTTTTCCCTTCGTCCCTTTCCCCTCCCTCCCCTTCAATCCTCCTCTTCCTCCTTTCCTTCATCCTTTTCCCGTTCTCGATCCCGTTCCTTCTCTGACTGTCCCGTTCCCGGTCCCGTCCCTGTCCCGTTCCCGTTACTCCTCTTCCTCTCGCTGTCCCGTTCCCGGTCCCGTTCCCGGTCCTTCTGTCTCTATCCCCGGTCCCTGTCCTGTTCCTGATCCCGTTCCCGATCCTCTTCTCTCTCTCACTGTCCCATTTCTCCCTGTCCCATTCCCGTTCCTCCTCTCCCTGTCCCGTTCCCGTTTCTCCTCTCCCTTTTCCTGTCCCGTTCCTCCTCTTCCTGTCCCGTTCCCGGTCCCGTTCTTCCTCTCCCTGTCCCGTTCCCTGTCCCGTTCCTGTTCCTCCTCTCCCTGTCCCGTTCCCGTTCCTCCTCTCCCTTTCACTATTCCCGGTCCCGTTCTTCCTCTCCCTGTCCCGTTCCCTGTCCCGTTCCTGTTCCTCCTCTCCCTGTCCCGTTCCCGTTCCTCCTCTCCCTCTCACTATTCCCGGTCCCCTTCCCGTTCTTCCTCTCCCGTTCCCGGTCTCGTTCCCGTTCCTCCTGTCCCTTTCCTTGTCCCATTCCCGTTTCTTCTCTCCCTTTCCCTGTCCCGTTCTTGGTCCCGTTCCCGTCCTTGTCCCGTTCCCATCCCGTTTCTTCTCTCTCCCTCTCACTATCCCCGTTCCCGTTCCTCCTCTCCCTCTCACTATTTCCGTTCCCGTCCTTGTCCCGTTCCCATCCCGTTCCTCCTCTCCCTTTCCCTGTCCCGTTCCCGGTCTCGTTCCCGTTCCTCCTCTCCCGTTCCCTGTCCCATTTCCGTTTCTTCTCTCCCTTTCCCGTTCCCGTCCTTGTCCCGTTCCCATCCCGTTCCTCCTCTCCCTGTCCCTCTCCCGTTCCCGTTCCTCAGGCCCAGGAGCTGAAGGAGCGGGGGAACCGGGCGCTGGCGGCGGGGGACGTGGGTGCGGCGGTGGGTCACTACTCGGCCGCCATCGCCCGGGACCCCAACAACCACGTCCTGTTCAGCAACCGCTCAGCGGCGTACGCGCGGCTGGGGGATTACAGCCGGGCCCTGAGCGACGCGTGCCGCACGCTGGAGCTGCGGCCCGACTGGGCCAAGGTGGGCACCGGGCCGGGCAGAACCGGGGCACAGCCGGGCCGGGATGGGCAAAACCTGGGGCAGAACCGGGGCACAACCGGGCCGGGATGGGCAAAAGCAGGGGCAGAAGCGGGGCACAACCGGGCCGGGATGGGCAAAACCTGGGGCAAAATCAGGGGCAGAACCGGGGCACAACCGGGCCGGGATGGGCAAAACCTGGGGCAAAATCAGGGGCAGAACCGGGGCACAACCGGGCCGGGATGGGCAAAACCTGGGGCAGAACCGGGGCACAGCCGGGCCGGGACGGGACAGAACCGGGCCGGGACGGGCAAGGACTGAGGCAGAACTGGGGCAGAACCGGGCCGGGATGGGGCAGAACCGGGCCGGGATGGGCAAGGACTGAGGCAGAACTGGGGCAGAACCGGGCCGGGATGGGCAAGGACTGAGGCAGAACTGGGGCAGAGCCGGGCCGGGATGGGGCAGAACTGGGGCAGAACCGGGCCGGGATGGGGCAGAACCGGGCCGGGACAGGCAAGAACTGGGGCAGAACTGGGGCAGAACCGGGCCGGGATGGGACAGAACCGGGCTGGGATGGGGCAGAACTGGGGCACAACCGGGCCGGGATGGGGCAGAACCGGGCCGGGATGGGGCAGAACTGGGCCGGGACAGGCAAGAACTGAGGCAGAACTGGGGCAGAACCGGGCCGGGATGGGACAGAACCGGGCTGGGATGGGGCAGAACTGGGGCAGAGCCGTGCCGGGATGGGCAGAACCTGGGGCAGAACCGGGCTGGGACAGGCAAGAACTGAGGCAGAACTGCGGCAGAACCGGGCCGGGATGGGGCTGGGATGGGGCAGAACCGGGCCGGGACAGGCAAGAACTGAGGCAGAACTGGGGCAGAACCGGGCCGGGATGGGACAGAACCGGGGCAGAACCGGGCTGGGATGGGCAAAACCTGGGGCAGAACCGGGCTGGGATGGGCAGAACCGGGCCGGGATGAGGCATCTGGGGTACAACCGGACCAGGCTGGGCAAAACTGGGACGGGCTGGGGCAAAACTGGGACGGGCTGGGGCACAACCGGGCTGGGCTGGGCAAAACTGGGCCAAGGTGGGGCACAGCAGGCTCAGGGTGTGGGGCACAGTGAGCCGGGGGTGTGGGCACACGGTCCCCATGGGACTGGGGGGCTGATTTTGGGGGGCTCTGCACAGCCCCCATGGGGTCAGGGAGGGATGGGATTGGGACTGGGGGGTCTGTACAGCCCCCATGGGGTCGTGGAGGATTTGGGGGGTCTGTGATTGATGAGATTGGGGGGGTCTCTACAGCCCCATTTGAGTCATAGAGAGATGGGATAGGGGGGTGATTTTGGGGGGTCTGCACAGCCCCCATTGGGTCATGGAAGGACAGAATTGGGGGGTGATTTTGGGGGGTCTGCACAGCCCCCATTGGGTCATGGAAGGACAGAATTGGGGGGTGATTTTGGGGGGTCTGCACAGCCCCCATTGGGTCATGGAAGGACAGAATTGGGGGGTGATTTCGGGGGTCTGCACAGCCCCCATTGGGTCATGGAAGGACAGAATTGGGGGGTGATTTCGGGGGTCTGCACAGCCCCCATTGGGTCATGGAAGGACAGAATTGGGGGGTGATTTCGGGGGTCTGCACAGCCCCCATTGGATCATGGAAGGACAGAATTGGGGGGTGATTTTGGGGGGTCTGCACAGCCCCCATTGGGTCATGGAAGGACAGAATTGGGGGGTGATTTTGGGGGGTCTGCACAGCCCCCATTGGGTCATGGAAGGACAGAATTGGGGGCTGATTTTGGGGGGTCTGCACAGCCCCCATTGGGTCATGGAAGGACAGAATTGGGGGGTGATTTTGGGGGGTCTGCACAGCCCCTGTTGGGTCATGGAAGGACAGAATTGGGGGGTGATTTTGGGGGTCTGCACAGCCCCCATTGGGTCATGGAAGGACAGAATTGGGGGTTTTGTACAGCCCCCATTGGGTCATGGAAGGACAGAATTGGGGGGTGATTTTGGGGGTCTGCACAGCCCCCATTGGGTCATGGAAGGACAGAATTGGGGGCTGATTTTGGGGGGTCTGCACAGTCCCCATTGGGTCATGGAAGGACAGAATTGGGGGCTGATTTTGGGGGTCTGCACAGCCCCCATTGGATCATGGAAGGACAGAATTGGGGGGTGATTTTGGGGGGTCTGCACAGCCCCCATTGGGTCATGGAAGGACAGAATTGGGGGGTGATTTTGGGGGGTCTGCACAGCCCCCATTGGGTCATGGAAGGACAGAATTGGGGGGTGATTTTGGGGGGTCTGCACAGCCCCCATTGGGTCACGGAGGCTCAGGGTGGGGAGGACTGACCACGCTCAGTCAGAGTGGGGGTCCCAGTGTCCCCCCCACCCCCGGGGCCCATCGGGGGGCTCAGCCCAGCTGTGCCCCCCAGGGTTATTCCCGCAAGGCAGCAGCTCTGGAGTTCCTGCAGCGCCTGGAGGAGGCCAAGGCCACCTACGAGGAGGGGCTGGCACGGGACCCCGGCAACGAGCAGCTGCTGCAGGGCCTGCGAGGGGTGGAGACCAGGCTGGCAGGTGGGGGGCTCTGGGATCATTTTGGGGGGCTCTGGGATCATTTTGGGGGCTCTGGGATCCCTGGGGGGGCCTCTGAGATCATTTTGGGGGCAGAGGAACGGCCTGGGGGGGCTCTGGGATCATTTTGGGGGGTCTCTGGGATCATTGAGGGGGATCTGAGATCCCTGGGGTGGCTCTGAGATCATTTTGGGGGGGGCTCTGGGATCCCTGGGGGGGCTCTGAGATCATTTGGGGGGCAGAGGAACGGCCTGGGGGGGCTCTGAGATCATTTTGGGGGGGCTCTGGGATCCCTGGGGGGGCTCTGGGATCATTTTGGGGGGCTCTGGGATCCCTGGGGGGGCTCTGAGATCATTTGGGGGGCAGAGGAACAGCCTGGGGGGGCTCTGAGATCATTTTGGGGGGGCTCTGAGATCATTTTGGGGGGGCTCTGGGATCCCTGGGTGGGCTCTGAGATCACTTTGGGGGGGCTCTGGGATCCCTGGGGGGCTCTGAGATCATTTTGGGGGGGCTCTGGGATCCCTGGGGGGGCTCTGAGATCATTTTGGGGGGCACAGGAATGGCCTGGGGCAGGTTTGGAATGACCCTGAAAGGTTTGGAGCAGCCTGGAGAGTTTTAGGGTGGGGGGTGTTTAAGGTTCAGGCTGGGTTTGGGGTGTTATTTGGGGGATCCCTGGGGGGGTTTTTGGGGTGCCTGACCCTCGCTGACCCCTGGGGTGGTTTTTGGGGTGACTGACCCCTGGGGGTGTGGATTTTTGGGGTGCCTGACCTGGCTGACCCCTCGGGGTGTGGGTTTTGGGGTGCCTGACCCTCTCTGACTTCTGGGGTGGAGGTTTTTGGGGTGCCTGACCCTCGCTGATCTCTGGGGTGGTTTTTGGGGTGGCTGAGCCTTGGGGGTGTGGATTTTTGGGGTGCCTGACCCTGGCTGCCCTGAGGTTGTTTTTGGGGTGCCTGACCCTCGCTGATACCTGGAGTTGTTTTTTGGGGTGGCTGACCTCTCGATGGGGGGGATTTTTGGGGTGCCTGACCCTTGGGGTTGTGGATTTTTGGGGTGCCTGACCCTGGCTGACCCCTGGGGTTGTTTTTGGGGTGGCTGACCCCTGGGGGTGGAGGTTTTTGGGGTACCTGACCCTCACTAACCCCTGGGGTTGTTTTTGGGGTGCCTGACCCTTGGGGGTGTGGATTTTTGGGGTGCCTGACCCTCAGTGACCCCTGGAGGGATGGTTTTTGGGGTGCCTGACCCTCTCTGACTTCTGGGGTGGAGGTTTTTGGGGTACCTGACCCTCACTAACCCCTGGGGTTGTTTTTGGGCTGCCTGACCCCTGGGGTGTGGATTTTTGGGGTGCCTGACCCTCAGTGACCCCTGGGGTGTGGATTTTTGGGGTGGCTGACCCTCAGTGACCCCTGGGGTGTGGATTTTTGGGGTGCCTGACCCTCAGTGACCCCTGGGGTGTGGATTTTTGGGGTGCCTGACCCTGTGGCCCCGTTGCAGAGCGGAAGCTGCTGAACCCGTTCGGCGCCCCCGACCTGCAGGCGCGGCTGGAGGCGGATCCGCGCACGCGGGCGCTGCTGGGGGACCCCGAGTACCGGCGGCTGCTGGAGACCCTGCGCAGCGACCCCGGGCAGCTGGGGGCGTCAGTCGGGGCTGGGGGGCGGGCAGGGGGTTTGCGGGGGCTGGGAGGGGGTTTGAGGGCGTTTTGGGGGGCTGGGAGGGGTTTTGGGGGGGCTGGGAGTGGTTTTCAGGGAGTTTTGGGGGGGCTGGGAGTGGGTTTGGGGGGGCTGGGAGGGGGTTTGAGGGTGTTTTGGGGGGCTGGGAGGGGGTTTGGGGGGGCTGGGAGTGGTTTTCAGGGAGTTTTGAGGGAGCTGGGAGGGGTTTTCAGGGGGTTTTGGGGGAGCTGGGAGGGGGTTTGGGGGGGCTGGGAGGGGGTTTGAGGGGGTTTTGGGGGACTGGGAGAGAGTTCTGGGGGACTGGGAACTGGTTTGGAAGGCACTGGGAGGGGTTTTGAGGGGGTTTTGGGGGAGCTGGGAGGGGTTTTGAGGGGGTTTTGGGGGGGCTGGGAGTGGGTTTGGGGGGGCTGGGAGGGGGTTTGAGGGGGTTTTGGGGGGGCTGGGAGGGGTTTGGGGGGCTGGGAGGGACTTTCAGGGGGTTTTGGGGGACTAGGAGGGGTTTGGGGGGTTTTGGGGTGGCTGGGAGGGGGTTGGAAGGGGCTGAGAGGGGGTTTGGGGGGGGCTGAGAGGGAGTTCTGGGGGGCTGGGAGGAAATTCTGGGGGGCTTGCGTGCAGCTCCTCTGGGGACATTTTGGGATGGGGATTTTGGGGTGCAGCCCTTTCAGGGGCATTTTGGGATGGGGATTTTTGGGGTTCAGCCCCTCTGGGGACATTTTGGGATGGGGATATTGAGAGGGGATTTTGGGATGGAAAATTTTGGGGTGCAGCCCCTTCAGGGCAATTTTGGTGTGGAGATTTTGGTGTTCAGCCCCTCTGGGGACATTTTGGGATGGGGATTTTAGGATGGGGAGTTTGAGAGGGGATTTTGGGATGGAAATTTTTGGGGTTCAATCCATTCAGGGCGATTTTGGGGTGAGGATTTTGGGGTGCAGCCCTTTCAGGGGGGATATATGGATGGAAATTTTGGGGTGCAGTCCCTCTGGGGACATTTTGGAATGGAAATTCTGGGGTTCAGCCCCTCTGGGGACATTTTGGGATGGGGATTTTGAGAGGGGATTTTGGGATGGAAATTTTTGGGGTGCAGCCCCTTCAGGGCAATTTTGGTGTGGAGATTTTGGTGTTGAGCCCCTCTGGGGACATTTTGGGATGGAAATTTTAAGATGGGGAGTTTGAGAGGGGATTTTGGGATGGAAATTTTTGGGGTTCAATCCCTTCAGGGCGATTTTGGGATGGAAATTTTGGGGTGCAGCCCCTCTGGGGACCATTTTGGGATGGAAATTTGGGGGTTCCCCTCCTCAGGAAGCTGCAGGACCCGCGGGTGATGACGACTCTGAGCGTCCTGCTGGGGGTGGAGCTGAGCGGGGCCGAGGAGGAGGAGGAGGCGCCTTCCCCGCCCCCCCCGCCCCCCCCACCCCCCTCCCAGCCCCCCCCGGCCGAGGAGCTCCCCCAGAACAAGCAGGAGGTGAGGGGGGGGTCCCCAAAATGGGGTTGGGGGGGGAGTTCGGGGGGGATTTGAGCCGTTTTTGGGGTTCCCTCTAAGGCTCAGAGGGAGAAGGAATTGGGTCGTGGGGAGGGTTATAGGGCAGGGTCTGGGTGTGAATTTTGGGGTGATTTGAGCTGTTTTTGGGGCTCCCCTCAAGCTCAGAATGAGCTGGGTCATGGGGTAGGATCTGGGTGTGAATTTTGGGGTGGTTTTAGCTGTTTTTGGGGTGTCTCCTCAGGCCCAGAAGGAGAAGGAGCTGGGCCATTAGGGGAGAGTCTGGGTGTGAATTTTGGGGTGATTTCAGCCGATTTTGGGGTGATTTCAGCCATTTTTGGGGTGATTTCAGCCTTTTTTGGGGTATCCCCTCAGGCCCAGAAGGAGAAGGAGCTGGGCCATTAGGGGAGAGTCTGGGTATGAATTTTGGGGTGATTTCAGCCATTTTTGGGGTGATTTCAGCCATTTTTGGGGTATCCCCTCAGGCCCAGAAGGAGAAGGAGCTTTGCCATTAGGGGAGGGTCTGGATGTGAATTTTGGGGTGATTTCAGCCGATTTGGGGTGTTTCTCCTCAGGCCCAGAAGGAGAAGGAGCTGGGCCATGAGGGCAGGGTCTGGGTGTGAATTTTGGGGTGATTTCAGCCGATTTTGGGGTGTCTCTTCTCAGGCCCAGAAGGAGAAGGAGCTGGGTGATGGGGGCAGGGTCTGGGTGTGAATTTTGGGGTGATTTGAGCCGATTTTGGGGTGTTTCTCCCCAGGCCCAGAAGGAGAAGGAGCTGGGCCATTAGGGCAGGGTCTGGGTGTGAATTTTGGGGTGATTTCAGCCGATTTTGGGGTGTCTCTTCTCAGGCCCAGAAGGAGAAGGAGCTGGGTGATGGGGGCAGGGTCTGGGTGTGAATTTTGGGGTGATTTTGGGGTGTTTCTCCCCAGCCCAGAAGGAGAAGGAGCTGGGCTATGAGGGCAGGGTCTGGGTGTGAATTTTGGGGTGATTTCAGCCATTTTTGGGGTGATTTCAGCCATTTTTGGGGTATCCCCTCAGGCCCAGAAGGAGAAGGAGCTTTGCCATTAGGGGAGGGTCTGGATGTGAATTTTGGGGTGATTTCAGCCGATTTTGGGGTGTTTCTCCCCAGGCCCAGAAGGAGAAGGAGCTGGGCCATTAGGAGAGAGTCTGGGTGTGAATTTTGGGGTGATTTCAGCCGATTTTGGGGTGTTTCTCCTCAGGCCCAGAAGGAGAAGGAGCTGGGTGATGGGGGCAGGATCTGGGTGTGAATTTTGGGGTGATTTCAGCCGATTTTGGGGTGTTTCTCCCCAGGCCCAGAAGGAGAAGGAGCTGGGCCATTAGGAGAGAGTCTGGGTGTGAATTTTGGGGTGATTTCAGGCATTTTTGGGGTGATTTCAGCCTTTTTTGGGGTATCCCCTCAGGCCCAGAAGGAGAAGGAGCTGGGCCATTAGGGGAGAGTCTGGATGTGAATTTTGGGGTGATTTTGGGGTGTTTCTCCCCAGACCCAGAAGGAGAAGGAGCTGGGCCATTAGGAGAGAGTCTGGGTGTGAATTTTGGGGTGATTTGAGCCGATTTTGGGGTGTTTCTCCCCAGGCCCAGAAGGAGAAGGAGCTGGGCAACGCCGCCTACAAGCGCAAGGAGTTCCCGGCGGCGCTGGAGCACTACACCCGCGCCGAGCAGCTGGACCCCACCAACATGACTTATGTCACCAACCAAGCAGGTCTGTCACCCTAAAACCCCAAACCACCCCTCCCGACCCCCAAAACCCCCCCTGAACCCCCCCAAACCCCCTTTCCCCAGCCGTGTACTTCGAGACGGGCGAGTACGAGCGCTGCCGGGCGCTGTGCGAGCGCGCCATCGAGGTGGGCCGGGAGAACCGAGAGGATTACAGGCAGATTGCCAAGTGAGTCTGGGGGTTTTTTTTTTTTTTTTTTTGGGGTGTTTAACCCCAAATTTATCTCGTGTCACCCCTAAAAAAATCCATGTGGCCGGCAGGGCGTACGCCAGGATCGGGAACTCGTATTTCCGCGAGGAGCGCTACAAGGACGCCGTGCACTTCTACAATAAATCCCTGGCCGAGCACCGCACGCCCGACGTGCTCAAAAAGTGTCAGCAGGTGAGATGGGGGCACTGGGACACCCAAATGATGGGCTCAGTGAGGTGGGGGGTGCTCTGGATCCTTCAGAGAGAAATCAGAGTGCAAGGATTCAATTAAAGCCTTTGGATGAAGTATATTTGAATATTGAATACTGAATTTGGATATTGTTCTTTGAATCTTTCAAAGAGAAATCACAGTTCAGGGGTTGAATTAAAGCCTGTTGTGTGCTGAAGTGTATTGGAATATTGAATACTGAATTTGAATATTGAATACTGAATTTTAATATTGAATGCTGAATTTGAGTATTGAAATTGAATATTGAATACTGAATGTTGAATGTTGAATACTGAATTCTTCAGAGAGAAATCAGAGTGCAGGGGTTGAATTAAAGCCTTTTGTATGCTGAAGTATGTTGGAATATTGAATACTGAATTTGAATATTGAATACTGAATTTTAATATTGAATGCTGAATTTGAGTATTGAAATTGAATATTGAATACTGAATGTTGAATATTGAATACTGAATTCTTCAGAGAGAAATCAGAGTGCAGGGGTTGAATTAAAGCCTTTTGTGTGCTGAAGTGTATTGGAATATTGAATACTGAATTTGAATATTGAATGCTGAATTTTAGTATTGAATGCTGAATTTGAGTATTGAAATTGAATATTGAATACTGAATTTGAATATTGAATACTGAATTTGAGTATTGAAATTGAATATTGAATACTGAATTTGAATATTGAATACTGAATTTTAATATTGAATGCTGAATTTGAGTATTGAAATTGAATATTGAATACTGAATTTGAATATTGAATACTGAATTTTAATATTGAATGCTGAATTTGAGTATTGAAATTGAATATTGAATACTGAATTTGAATATTGAATACTGAATTTTAATATTGAATGCTGAATTTGAGTATTGAAATTGAATATTGAATACTGAATGTTGAATATTGAATACTGAATTCTTCAGAGAGAAATCAGAGTGCAGGGGTTGAATTAAAGCCTTTTGTGTGCTGAAGTGTATTGGAATATTGAATATTGAATTTGAATATTGAATACTGAATTTTAATATTGAATGCTGAATTTGAGTATTGAAATTGAATATTGAATACTGAATTTGAATATTGAATACTGAATTTTAATATTGAATGCTGAATTTGAGTATTGAAATTGAATATTGAATATTGAATGTTGAATGTTGAATACTGAATTCTTCAGAGAGAAATCAGAGTGCAGGGGTTGAATTAAAGCCTTTTGTATGCTGAAGTATGTTGGAATATTGAATTTGAATATTGAATATTGAATACTGAATATTGTTCCCTGAATCCTTCAAAGAGAAATCAGAGTGCAAGGATTCAATTAAAGCCTTTGGATGAAGTATATTTGAATATTGAATACTGAATTTGAATATTGTTCTTTGAATCCTTCAAAGAGAAATCAGAGTTCAGGGGTTGAATTAAAGCCTTTTGTGTGCTGAAGTGTATTGGAATATTGAATACTGAATTTGAATATTGAATACTGAATTTGAATATTGAATGCTGAATTTGAGTATTGAAATTGAATATTGAATACTGAATGTTGAATATTGAATACTGAATTCTTCAGAGAGAAATCAGAGTGCAGGGGTTGAATTAAAGCCTTTTGTGTGCTGAAGTGTATTGGAATATTGAATACTGAATTTGAATATTGAATACTGAATTTTAATATTGAATGCTGAATTTGAGTATTGAAATTGAATATTGAATACTGAATTTGAATATTGAATACTGAATTTTAATATTGAATGCTGAATTTGAGTATTGAAATTGAATATTGAATATTGAATGTTGAATGTTGAATACTGAATTCTTCAGAGAGAAATCAGAGTGCAGGGGTTGAATTAAAGCCTTTTGTATGCTGAAGTATGTTGGAATATTGAATTTGAATATTGAATACTGAATATTGTTCCCTGAATCCTTCAAAGAGAAATCAGAGTGCAAGGATTCAGTTAAAGCCTTTGGATGAAGTATATTTGAATATTGAATACTGAATTTGAATATTGAATACTGAATTTGAATATTGTTCTTTGAATCTTTCAAAGAGAAATCACAGTTCAGGGGTTGAATTAAAGCCTTTTGTATACTGAAGTATATTTGAATTTTGAATATTGAATTTTGAATATTGAATTTTGAATATTGCATTTAAAATTGAATATTGAATCCTGAATTTGACTATTGAATATTGAATTTGACTATTGAATACTGAATTAGATGTGTAGGTATAGATATAAATGTAAATATAAATATAAATTTAAATAGAAATAGAAATAAATATGCATATAAATATAAATATGCATATAAATATAAATAAAATATAAATATAAATAAAATATAAATATAAATATAAATATAAATATAAATATAAATATAAATATAAATATAAATATAAATATAAATATAAATAGTATAAATATAAATATAAATACTCTGCAGGCTGAGAAGATCCTGAAGGAGCAGGAGCGCTTGGCCTACATCGACCCTGACCTGGCGCTGGAGGAGAAGAACAAAGGCAACGAGTGCTTCCAGAGAGGTGGGGGGTCTGGGGGGTCCTGAGGGGTCTGGGGGGTCCTGAGGGGTCTGGGGAGGCTCTGAGGGGTCTGGGGGGGCTCTGGGGAGGCTCTGAGGGGTCTGGGGGGTCCTGAGGGGTCTGGGGGGGTCCTGAGGGGTCTGGGGGGTCCTGAGGGGTCTGGGGAGGCTCTGAGGGGTCTGGGGGGGGTCTCTGGGAGGTCTGAGGGACTCTGAGGGGTCTGGGGGGGCTCTGAGGAGTCTGGGGAGGCTCTGAGGGGTTTGGGGAGGCTTTGAGGGGTTTGGGGGGCTCTGAGGGGTCTGGGTGGAGCTCTGAGGGGTCTGGGGGTTCCTGAGGCGTTTGGGGGGGGCCCTGAGAGGTCTGGGGGGACTCTCAGGGGTTTGGGTGGAGCTCTGAGGGGTTTGGGAGGAGTCTGGGGGGTCCTGAGGGGTTTGGGTGGGCTCTGAGGGGTCTGGGGAGCTCTGAGTGGTCTGGGGGACTCCTGGGAGATCCTGAGGGGTCTGGGGGGGCTCTCAGAGCTCTGGGGGGGCTCTGAGAGGTCTGGGCGGCTCTGAGAGGTTTGGGGGTCTGTGGGGGGGCTCTGAGGGGTCTGGAGCACCCCCTGAGGTGCCTGGGGGATTTGGGGGGACCTTGAGGGGTCTAGGGAGGCTCTGAGGGGTCTGGGGGGGGGCTCTGGGGGATCCTGAGGGGTTTGGGGGGACTCTCAGAGCTCTGGGGGGGGGATCTCAGGGATCTGAGGGTTCCCTGAGGGGTCTGGGGGGGCCCTGAGGGGTCTGGGGGGGCCCTGAGGGGTCTGGGGGGGCCCTGAGGGGTCTGGGGAGGCTCTGAGGGGCCTGGGGGGGCTCTGGGGGATCCTGAGGGGTTTGGGGGGACTCTCAGAGCTCTGAGAGGTTTGGGGAGGCTCTGAGGGGTCTGGGGAGCTCTGAGGGGTCTGGGGGGGCTCTGGGGGATCCTGAGGGGTTTGGGGGGACTCTCAGAGCTCTGGGGGGGTTCCCTGAGGGATCTGGGGGTTCCCTGAGGAGTCTGGGGGGGCTCTGAGGGGTCTGGGGGTTCCCTGAGGGGTCTGGGGGGGCCCTGAGGGGTCTGGGGGGGGCTCTGAGAGGTTTGGGGAGGCTCTGAGGGGTCTGGGGAGCTCTGAGGGGTCTGGGGAGCTCTGAGGGGTCTGGGGGGGCTCTGGGGGATCCTGAGGGGTTTGGGGGGACTCTCAGAGCTCTGGGGGGGGGATCTCAGGGATCTGGGGGTCCCTGAGGGGTCTGTGGGGGCCTGCAGGGGATTACCCCCAGGCCATGAAGCACTACAGCGAGGCCATCCGGCGCAACCCGCACGAGGCGCGGCTCTACAGCAACCGCGCCGCCTGCTACACCAAACTGCTGGAGTTCCCCCTGGCCCTCAAGGTCTGACTGGGGGCGCTGGGGGGACTGGGGGGCACTGGGGGGCACTGGGGGATGGGCTTGGGGGTCCTGGGGGGGTCCTGGAGTGGTTTGAGGGATGTAAGAGGGTCCTGAGAGTTGGTTTGAGGGTCCTGGGGGCTGCGTTTGGGGCTGGATTTGGGGGTCCTGGGGGCTGGGCTTGGGGGGACTGGGGGGGTCCTGGGGGGACTGGGGGGGATTGGGGGAGAGTGGCAGGTCCTGGGGGTCCCGGGGGCTGGGTTTGGGGGTCCTGGGGGGGTCCTGGAGTGGTTTGAGGGATGTAAGAGGGTCCTGAGAGTTGGTTTGGGGGTCCTGCGGTGGTTTGAGGGTCCTGGGGGGCTGGGCTTGGGGGTCCTGGGGGTCCTGGGAGCTGGGCTTGAGGGGACTGGGGGGCACTGGGGGCTGGGCTTGGGGGTCCTGGGGGGTCCGGGGGGGTCCTGGGGGGTCCTGCGGTGGTTTGAGGGTCCTGGGGGCTGGGTTTGGGGCTGGGCTTGGGGGTCCTCGGGGGGACTGGGGGGCACTGGGGGCTGGGCTTGGGGGTCCTGGGTAGGTTTGAGGGGTGCAAGAGGGTCCTGAAGGTGGGTTTGGGGAGTTGGGGGCTGGGTTTGGGGGTCCTGAGGGTTGTTTTGGGGGTCCTGGGGGTGGTTTGAGAGGCTGGGGGCTGGGCTGGGGGGTCCTGGGGGCTGGGCTGGGGGGTCCTAGGGGGTCCTGGGGGCTGGGCTGGGGGATGCATTTGGGGGTCCTGGGGTGGTTTGAGGGGTGCAAGAGGGTCCTGAGGGTTGGTTTGAGGGGCTGGGGTTCGGTTTGGGGTCCTGGGGACTGATTTGAGAGGTGGGGACCAGTTTGGGGAAGGATTGAGGGCAGGTTTGAGAGTCCTGGGGTGCTGTGGGGGGACAGAGGGACGGGGGGTGCTGATTTTTGGGGACAAAGGGACACAAGGTGCTGGTTTGGGGCTGGTTTGGGGGCACAGGGGAAGTGCTGGGGGTTGTTTGGGGGGTGCAGGGCCCATTTTGGGGCTCCTGGGCCCCTCCTGACCCCCCCATTTTTCCCCAGGACTGTGAGGAGTGCATCAGGCTGGAGCCGACCTTCAGTGAGTGGGGACAGGAGGGGACAGGAGGGGACAGGCCCTGCCCTTCCTCTGCTGTGCCCTCACCATCCTCACCCCCTCCCTGTGTGCCTGTCTGTGCCTTCCTGTCCCTGCTCTGTCCCCTCCTGTCCCTGTGTCCCCCCAACCTGTACCTGAACCTGTGTGTCCCTGTCCCTCTGCCTGTCCCCGTGTCCCCTCATGTCCCCCTGTGTCCCCCTGTCCCCCTGTCCCCGTGTCCCCTCATGTCCCCCTGTGTCCCCCCGTGTCCCCCTGTCCCCGTGTCCCACATCCCTGTGTCCCCTCCTGTCCCTGTGTCCCCCTGACCTCATGTCCCCCCCCGTCCCCACATGTTCCCCTATCCCTGTGTCCCCACTGTTGTCCCCATGTCCCCCCAACTATCCCTATGTCCCCTCCTGTCCCTGCTGTCCCCTGTCCCTCTCCTGTCCCCCTGTCCCTGTGTCCCCCATCCCCACATCCTCCTGTGTCTCCTCCTGTCCCTGTGTCCCCTCCTGTCCCTGCTATCCCCCTGTCCCTGCTGTCCCCTGTCCCTGTGTGTCCCTGTATGTCCCTCTGTGTCCCTGTGTGTCCCCTCCTGTCCCTGCGTGTCCCTGCTGTCCCCTGTCCTCCTGTCCCTGTGTCCCCCTGTCCCCCTGTCCCTGTGTCCCTGTGTCCCTGCTGTCCCCTGTCCCGCTGTCCCTGTGTCCCCTGTCCCTGTGTGTCCCTGTGTCCCCTCCTGTCCCTGTGTGTCCCTGGTGTCCCTGCTGTCCCCGTGTCCCCGTGTCCCCTGTCGCTGTCCCCAGTCAAGGGTTACACCCGGAAGGCAGCGGCGCTCGAGGCCATGCGTGACTACACCAAGGCCATGGAGGTTTATCAGCGCGCCCTGGAGCTCGACCCCTCCTGCAAGGTGACCCCGGGACCCCCTGACCCCTGGGACCCCTCCCAGACCCCTGTCACCCCCTGACCCCTCCTGCAAGGTGACCCCGGGACCCCCCGAGACCCCCCCGGGACCCCCTGACCCCTGTCACCCCCTAATCCCTCTGCCCCCCCTATGAACCCCCTGACCCCTCCTGCAAGGTGACCCCTCGCCAGCCTCTGGGACCCTCTCTGAGCCCCCCTGGGACCCCTCCCAGACCCCTGTCACCCCCTAATCCCTCTGCCTATAAACCTCCTGAACCCTCCTGCAAGGTGACCCCGGGACCCCCCGGGACCCCCCCAAACTCCTATGACCCCCCCAAATCCCTGTGACCTCTGTGACTCCCCCAGCGCTGCCTGCGGGGGCAGCAGCAGCGCTCTGAGCCCCCCAGTCTCTGTGACCCCCTGACCCCTCTGTGACTCCCCCAAACCCCTGTGACCCCTCTGTGACCCCGTGACCCCTCTGTGACCTTGTGACCCCCCTGTGCCCCCCAGGAAGCCGCCGAGGGCCAGCGGCGCTGCCTGCGGGGGCAGCAGCAGCGCTCCGAGCCCCCCGATCCCTGTGACCCCCCCCAAACCTCTGTAACCCCCCATGCCCCCCATGAACCCTAAACCCCCATGACCCCCTGACCCCCCTGTGACCCCCCTGTGACCCCCTGACCCCTCTGTGACCTTGTGACCCCCCTGTCCCCCCAGGAAGCCGCCGAGGGCCAGCGGCGCTGCCTGCAGGGGCAGCAGCAGCGCTCCGAGCCCCCCGATCCCTGTGACCCCCCTGTGACCCCCCTGTGACCCCCTGACCCCCCTGTGACCCCCTGACCCCTCTGTGACCTTGTGACCCCTCTGTCCCCCCAGGAGGCGGCCGAGGGCCAGCGGCGCTGCCTGCGGGGGCAGCAGCAGCGCTCCGAGCCCCCAAACCCCTGTGACCCCCCCAAACTCCTCTGACCCCTGTGACCCCCCTGTGACCCCCTTGTGACCCCCCTGTCCCCCCAGGAGGCGGCCGAGGGCCAGCGGCGCTGCCTGCGGGGGCAGCAGCAGCGCTCCGAGCCCCCCGAGGAGCTGCGGCGCCGCGCGCTCGCCGACCCCGAGGTGCAGCAGATCATGGGCGACCCCGCCATGCGCCTCATCCTCGAGCAGATGCAGAAGGACCCCCAGGCCCTCAGCGAGTGCGTCCCCAGGGGCCCAAAATGTCCCCAAAATGTCCCCGAGGGTCACCAAGGGCGGGGGAGGGTCCTTGCTGTGCCCCGAGCTGGTGGCCAAAGGGAGGGAGTGTCCAGCTGGGGGCTCAGGGGTCACCCAGGGTGTCCCCAACTGTCCCCAGATGTCCCCAAAATGTCCCCGAGGGTCACCAAGGGCGGGGGAGGGTCCTCGCTGTCCCCCGAGCTGGTGGCCAAACAGAGGGCAGGGGGCTCAGGGGTCACCCAGGTGTCCCCAGATATCCACAAAGTGTCCCCAGGGGGTCACAGAAATACCCAGGGTGTCCCCAAAGTGTCCCCAGGGATCACCCAGACATACCCAGGTGTCCCCAAATGTCCCCAAAGTGTCCCCAGGGATCACCCAGAGATACCCAGGGTGTCCCCAAATGTCCCCAAGGGTCTCAGAGGGTGGGGGAGGGTCCTCGCTGTCCCCCAGAGCTGGTGGCCAAAGGGGGGCAGTGTCCAGCTGGGGGCTCAGGGGTCACCCAGGGTGTCCCTAAATGTCCCCAGAGTGTCCCCAGGGGTCACAGAGATACCCAGGTGTCCCCAAATGTCCCCAAAGTGTCCCCAGGGGGTCACAGAGATACCCAGGGTGTCCCCAAAGTGTCCCCAGGGATCACCCAGAGATACCCAGGTGTCCCCAAATGTCCCCAAAGTGTCCCCAGGGGTCACAGAGATACCCAGTTGTCCCTTGAGGTGTCCCTAGTGTCCTCAGGCCATGCTGGGGTGTCCCCAAGTGTCACCCCACGTCCCCAAGGTGTCCCCAAGGCCGTGCTGGGGTGTCCCCAAGGTGTCTGTGATATCCCCAAGGTGTCCCCTTGTGTCCTTGAGGCGTCCCTGGTGTCCCCAAGGTGTCCCTGGGTTGTGCTGGGATGTCCCCAGAGTGTCCCCAAGTCTCCCCTGATGTCCCCAAGGTGTCTGTGATATCCCCAAGGTGTCCCCTTGTGTCCTTGAGGTGTCCCTGGTGTCCCCAGAGTGTCCCCAAGTGTCCCAGAGTGTCCCCAAGTGTCCCCAGGCTGTGCTGGGCTGTCCCCAGCATGTCCCCAAGTGTTCCCTCATGTCCCTTGAGGTGTCCCTGGTATCCCCAGGGTGTCCCCAAGGTGTCCCCAGGCTGTGCTGGGATGTCCCCAGGACATCTCCAAGTGTCCCTTTGATGTCCCCAGAGCGTCCCCTGATGGCCCAAAGTGTCCCCTGATGTTCCTTGAGGTGTCCCTGGTGTCCCCAGGCTGTGCTGGGCTGTCCCCAGTGTCCCCAGGTGTCCCTAGGTGTCCCCAGAGTGTCCCCTGATGTCCCCAGGATGTCCCCAAGTGTCCCCTGATGTCCCCAAGGTGTCCCCTTGTGTCCTTGAGGTGTCCCTGATGTTCCCAAGTGTCCCTGATGTCCCCAGTGTCCCCAAGTGTCCCTTGAAGTCCCCAGGATGTCCCCAAGTGTCCCCTGATGTCCCCAAGTGTCCCCAAGGTGTCTGTGATGTCCCCAAGGTGTCCCCTTGTGTCCTTGAGGTGTCCCCTGATGTCCCCAGTGTCCCCAGAGTGTCCCCAAGTGTCCCCAGATGTCCCCAGAGTGTCCCCAAGTGTCCCCTGATGTCCCTTCCCCCCCAGGCACCTCAAGAACCCCCTGATTGCCCAGAAGATCCAGAAGCTGATGGACGTGGGGCTCATCGCCATCCGGTGACCCCCGACCCCCCCCGGGACCCCCCGACCCCCAGGGGGGGCTGGGGGCGCCGCCCCTCCCCCCCACACCCCCAAAAAACAAAAACAACAACAACAAAAAAATCTCCTGTTGGTTCTGGGGCGCTGCCCCCCAATAAAGAGAGGAGCAGTGAGCCAGGTTTGGGGTTTGGGGGGGTCGGGGGTCCCCAAAATGAGGGGGGACAATGAGGAGCCCCTGACGCAAAGATTGGGGGGGTCCAAGCCCATCCCATGTTGTCTGGTAGCCTGGTTCAAGTCCAGCACGGTGGCCCTATCCCTGGGTCACTCGGTCCATCAGCTCCAGGACACCAATGTGGTGGACAGCAAATGGCGTTTATTGAGGGGTTACAGGGGGTTTTAAGGACAGGGGTCCTTGGGTCATTTCCTCTAGCTCACATCCGGCAAGGGGTGGCCAGGTACAGAGCTGAGGTCAGACCACAAGGTGGAGGTGAAGGGGGTCCCTGGCTGCCCGTACATCCCGAGAATCTTCCGTTCGCAATATCCCTATCTCTCTACATTTCCCCCCTCCCTCATGATTAGTAAAAAATCATATAAAGATTACCTAATATGGACATTCTAAAATTTCATGGGTTAGTAAGGTTAGTATGAAATTGTAAATTTGTTAGTAACGAGCACACTTTAAAGCAGCTGTCGGCGTTCGACGAACATAATGTTAACTGCTTCTAAACGCTTTTTGACAAATAGCACTAATTTGTTAAATATACAAGGCCCGAAGATTAGTGTTAGTAGGATTATAATGACCGGGCCGATTAAGGTAGAAATCAGGGTGGTGAGCCATGGGGACTGGTTGAACCACGATTCAAACCAGCCCTGTTTAGCTTCCCTGTCCATTTTTCTCTGGTTCAGACGTTCCCTCAGCTCGGCCATGGAGTTTCTAACAACTCCCGTGTGGTCTGCATAGAAGCAGCATTCCTCCCTCAGGGCGGCACATAGGCCCCCCTGCTGCATGAACAGGAGGTCCAGTCCTCGCCTGTTTTGGAGGACGACTTCTGAGAGTGAGGAAAGGGATGTTTCCAGGGATGAAATGGATTTCTCGATCTTTTGTAAGTCCTCGTTGACTGTCATTTGAAGTTGGGTCAGTCCTTGATGCTGAGTTGCCAGGGACGTGACACCTGTGGCAGCGCCGGTAACTCCTAAGCCGAGGAGCATCGCGATGGTGATGCCTGTTAACACTTCCCGCTTGTGGAGCCGGCCTGGTTCCTCGAGCAGGTGGTACACCTCGTCGTCCTGGCGGTACTGGACTCTGGGAACAATGAGAACTTGGACACAAAAGGTTAACATGCTTAGGAATGGGTTGGAAAGGGTGGGTTTGGTTAGGAGATTGTGTGGGGAGCAGGTAGACTTTAGCATTTGTGTTTTGTGTTAGGAGCTATGGTTAGCTGTGATCTTTCTTTTGAGTTTACACAGTGAAAGAGCATGCCATCACACTGGTTATTGCAGTGCGAACAGCTGCTTGAATGGGAGCAAGGTGTTCTTCCTTTGCAACATGTCTGATCATGGTTGCGATATTAGATCCAGGTGGCAGTGATCTTAAAATGTCTCTGGTGGCTGAATTACACTGCTGTCGCAGGCAGTCTGCTAGCACAGGTCCCTTTGCTTCTGAGGGCAATGTTGAGCAGTCTAATGCTGCCTGGAGGCGGTCTACAAACTGAGTGAAGCTTTCACTCTCACTCTGCTTTATGGTGGACCATGGTGATGGTCTGGCTATAGCTTTAGAGGCAGTACGGATGGCCTCTCGGGCAGCACGGGTGGTAGTCATAACCTCATGGGCTCGCAGTCCCTCTGCCTGTGCCTGTGGGGTAAGCATGGCTGGATCTCTGCCCATCAGCCTCTGTATGCTGGAGCCATGCAAAGGATGGTTTTCCCCTGTTACCAAGGCTAGCTGCTTGGCACAATTATCCTCCCATTCTTGCTTAAAAACAATCATCCCTGCCCCATCAAAGATTAGTCTGCAGGTTTGTTTAATATCAAAGGGAAGCATATCATCGCTTCCAAAAATGCTGTCAATAAGTGTAGAAACCATGGCAGAATTGATTCCTTTATCGGCAATCGCTTTTACAATAGCCTGTACATCCTTCGGATTTACCGGGGAATACGTTCTCTGGTTTCCGCCGGCACCCCCCACCCTGACCGGGAATACTAGCTTGGCAGACGGCGCCCACTCAGCACATGCTATTTTAATTTCACGCCAATCTGTAAGGGGGGTTCGATTTGCATCTGGTGTCCCCTTAACCCATGCCGGAGGGTTGTGGTTAGTTGCCCTGTAAGCCGCGGCACCCTTCTTGTAAACCTCCCAGCCGGTATCCGATTCAGTGTCTGACCACCCTTCCGACCGGCTGTCCCAGCTCCGGTCAGAGTCAGAGCCGGAAGTCGACTGACTGGACGTTTCCGGGCTGCTCAGCCTTTTTCTCGGGCTCCGCCCCCGCCCTGTTCCCCGGGGGCCGTACCGTTCCCTCCCCCGGTGCTTCCCCCGCCTCCTGCTGGGGGAGGTCCTTGCCTTATAAGGATCTAATTTGCAAAGAGCTCTGTGATTGGTCTGACGCTCGTTCCCGGGGGCCGCCCCTCTGCCCCGCTCCCCCGCGCTTGCGCCGTTCAGAACGCCCGTGGCTTCCCCGCCTCCCGCATCATTGCGCAATGCTCGACCACGCGGCTCGGCGCCATTTTCAAAACCGTATGGAGGCGGCTCGGTCTTTTCCGCCGCCTGTATTTCTGATATAATGGCTGCATTTCGCGCCTCATCTGCTAATCCTTGCCACAACTCCCGCGCGCTCCGTCCCCCCTCTCCCGGTGAAGGTGGGTCCCGACCCGGGGGCTGCAAGGGGGGGTCCGGGGTTCCCGCGAGCACCCGCTCGCCCGATTCAAACCCCTCCGCGGTTTGTGTCGCCGCCCCAATCCCCGTTTGCGGCGCGGCAAACAGACATGCTCGGGCAGCTTGCCAGGCTTGCTGCTCTTGCCGGGCGGCTTGCAGCGCCCGCATTACTTTTCCCCACGCTTTAAGCGCTTTTCCTGACCCTGAGGTCATGGTGTCTTCCGCCAAAGCTTTTGTGCATTTATCCCAAATCTCCGGATGGAGAATGTCTACCGGGCCGTCTATAGCCCCAAGCTTAATAAGTCTCGGCACTGCAAGACAGAAATCTTTAAGCTTACAATTCAGACCCCACTGCGTGTAGATCTCACTTACGACCTTCGCGACTTGTTCCATATTCCTCGCTGGTCCGGGGACGTCTCCCCCACTGCACTCGCCAGCGGTGCAGTCGCTGGATCTTGGGCAGGCGAAACCCCGAAATCCGGACGATACTTCCCGGGTTTCGGCACCAATTGTTGTCTGGTAGCCTGGTTCAAGTCCAGCACGGTGGCCCTATCCCTGGGTCACTCGGTCCATCAGCTCCAGGACACCAATGTGGTGGACAGCAAATGGCGTTTATTGAGGGGTTACAGGGGGTTTTAAGGACAGGGGTCCTTGGGTCATTTCCTCTAGCTCACATCCGGCAAGGGGTGGCCAGGTACAGAGCTGAGGTCAGACCACAAGGTGGAGGTGAAGGGGGTCCCTGGCTGCCCGTACATCCCGAGAATCTTCCGTTCGCAATATCCCTATCTCTCTACAATCCCATAATAATTTGGGGGATCCAAACCCATCCCACAAAGATTTTGGGGGGTCTGAGCCCCTCCCATGACAATTTTGGGGGTGTCCAAACCCATTCCATGAAGATCTGGGGGGGTCCAAACCCCTCCCATAAAAATTTAGGAGCCTCCAAGCCCCTCCCATAAGAATTTGGGGGGGTCTGAGCCCCTCCCACAGAGATTTTGGGGGTGTCCAACCCCCCCTCCCCAAAAACACGGAGCTGCCCTCGAGCGTCACCAGCGTGTTGAGCCTGGGGGGGTCAGGGGGATATTGGGGGGACAGGGGGGCAATGGGGGGGTCAGGAGGCAATGGGGGGGTCAGGGGGCAATGGGGGTTTCGGGGAGAATGGGGGGGTCAGGGGGAGAATGGGGGGTCGGGGGGTTAATGGGGTCAGGGGGGTAATGGGATCAGGGGGGTCAGTGGGGGGGTCAGGGGTCAATGGGAGCAGGGGGAGAATGGGGGGGGGTCAGGAGGCAATGGGGGGGTCAGGTGGAGAATGGGAGGTCTTGGGGGTAAATGTGGGGGGTCTCAGGGGTCCGGGGGGGTCTCAGGGGTCCGGGCAGGTCTCAGGTGTCCGGGGGGGTCTCAGGAGTCCCGGGGGGGTCTCAGGGGTCCCGGGGAGGTCTCAGGGGTCCCGGGAGGTCTCAGGGGTCCTGGGGGGTCTCAGGGGTCCCAGGGGGGGTCTCAGGGGTCCCGGGGGGGTCTCAGGGGTCGTACCCCCCCTCCATGAGCCGCTGCAGCTCGCGGGGGTCGCGGGGGGCCCCCCCCAGGGCCAGGTACCCCCCCCCAGGAACTGGTGCAGGACGCGGGGGGGGGGGGGCGGAGAGCACGCGCAGCCCCAGCGTGACGTCACCGCTGAGCCACAGCCGCACCTGGGGGAGGGGCGGCGTGAGAGACCCCTCCCCAAAACCGCCGCGGGGCTCCCCGGCGCTCCCAGTGCTCCCAGTGCTTCCCAGTACCTCCCAGTCCATTCCCAGTGCTCCCAGTTCATTTCCAGCTCATTCCCAGTCCATTCCCAGTGCTCCCAGTGCTTCCCAGTACCTCCCAGTTCGTTTCAGCCCATTCCCAATGCTTCCAGCCCGTTCCCAGTGCTCCCATTCCATTCCCAGTACCTCCCAGTTCACTTCCAGCCCATTCCCAGTGCTTCCCAGTACCTCCCAGTTAATTTCAGCCCATTCCCAGTACCTCCCAGTGCCCCCCAGCCCGTTCCCAGTCCCCCCCAGTCCATTCCCAGTGCCTTTGGGTGCACTCCCAGTACCTTCCAGTCACTCCCAGTGCATTCCAGTGCTTCACGCTCACTCCCAGCCCATCCCCAGTCACTCCCAGTCCTTCCCAGTGCTTTCCAGTCACTCCCAGTGTGTTTGGGTGCACTCCCAGTGCAGGCCTGGTGCTTTCCCGTGACTCCCAGTGTTGCCCAGTACCTCCCAGTTCCCATCCTCAGTCCATTCCCAGTTACCTGCTGGCTGTTCCAGTTCCCCCCTGGTTCATTCCCAGTGCTCCCAGTCCGTTCCCAGTGCTCCCAGTGCTCCCAGTCACCTCCTGGCTGTCCCAGTTCACCCCCAGTCCATTCCCAGTTAACTCCCAGTCCGTTTCCAGTCCATTCCCAGTGCTCCCAGTCCGTTCCCAGTGCTCCCAGTCACCTGCTGGCTGTCCCAGTTGACCCCCCCAGCTCGTTCCCTGTGCTCCCAGTCCGTTCCCAGTGCTCCCAGTGACCTCCTGGCTGTCCCAGTTCACTCCCAGCCCATTCCCAGTTCACCCCCAGCCTGTTCCCAGCCCATTCCCAGTGCTCCCAGTCCATTCCCAGTGACCTCCTGGCTGTCCCAGTTCATCCCCAGCTCGTTCCCAGTTCACTCCCAGCCCGTTCCCAGTGCTCCCAGTGACCTCCAGGCTGTCCCAGTTCACCCTCAGTCCATTCCCAGTTCATCCCCAGTCCATTCCCAGTGCTCCCAGTGACCTCCTGGCTGTCCCAGTTCATCCCCAGCCCATTCCCAGTTCACACCCAGCCCGTTCCCAGTGCTTCCAGTGACCTCCTGGCTGTCCCAGTTCACCCCCAGCCCGTTCCCAGTGCTCCCAGTGACCTCCTGGCTGTCCAGTTCACCCCAGTCCATTCCCAGTCACTCCCAGTCGTTCCAGTCCGTCCCAGTGCTCCAGTGACCTCCGGCTGTACCC